>NW_027194064.1:0-216310 GCF_032444005.1 Ranitomeya imitator
TGGTTTCTTGTTCAGTCCATAGGCCTACATCATGTGGCAAACCGGTGAGCATGTGGCTCTATTAGTATAGGAGATACCTGAAAACATATCACACTTTTCATCATAGTGCTTTTACCAATGCATAAAATGCATGGAGAAGTCATTTCGAATGACTGGTCCTCAGTGTTGTGAGAACGATGACTGGTTAAAATTTTTGGTGGTTTCTTGTTCAGTCCATAGGCCTACATCATGTGGCAAACCGGTGAGCATGTGGCTCTATTAGTATAGGAGATACCTGAAAACATATCACACTTTTCATCATAGTGCTTTTACCAATGCATAAAATGCATGGAGAAGTCATTTCGAATGACTGGTCCTCAGTGTTGTGAGAACGATGACTGGTTAAAATTTTTGGTGGTTTCTTGTTCAGTCCATAGGCCTACATCATGTGGCAAACCGGTGAGCATGTGGCTCTATTAGTATAGGAGATACCTGAAAACATATCACACTTTTCATCATAGTGCTTTTACCAATGCATAAAATGCATGGAGAAGTCATTTCGAATGACTGGTCCTCAGTGTTGTGAGAACGATGACTGGTTAAAATTTTTGGTGGTTTCTTGTTCAGTCCATAGGCCTACATCATGTGGCAAACCGGTGAGCATGTGGCTCTATTAGTATAGGAGATACCTGAAAACATATCACACTTTTCATCATAGTGCTTTTACCAATGCATAAAATGCATGGAGAAGTCATTTCGAATGACTGGTCCTCAGTGTTGTGAGAACGATGACTGGTTAAAATTTTTGGTGGTTTCTTGTTCAGTCCATAGGCCTACATCATGTGGCAAACCGGTGAGCATGTGGCTCTATTAGTATAGGAGATACCTGAAAACATATCACACTTTTCATCATAGTGCTTTTACCAATGCATAAAATGCATGGAGAAGTCATTTCGAATGACTGGTCCTCAGTGTTGTGAGAACGATGACTGGTTAAAATTTTTGGTGGTTTCTTGTTCAGTCCATAGGCCTACATCATGTGGCAAACCGGTGAGCATGTGGCTCTATTAGTATAGGAGATACCTGAAAACATATCACACTTTTCATCATAGTGCTTTTACCAATGCATAAAATGCATGGAGAAGTCATTTCGAATGACTGGTCCTCAGTGTTGTGAGAACGATGACTGGTTAAAATTTTTGGTGGTTTCTTGTTCAGTCCATAGGCCTACATCATGTGGCAAACCGGTGAGCATGTGGCTCTATTAGTATAGGAGATACCTGAAAACATATCACACTTTTCATCATAGTGCTTTTACCAATGCATAAAATGCATGGAGAAGTCATTTCGAATGACTGGTCCTCAGTGTTGTGAGAACGATGACTGGTTAAAATTTTTGGTGGTTTCTTGTTCAGTCCATAGGCCTACATCATGTGGCAAACCGGTGAGCATGTGGCTCTATTAGTATAGGAGATACCTGAAAACATATCACACTTTTCATCATAGTGCTTTTACCAATGCATAAAATGCATGGAGAAGTCATTTCGAATGACTGGTCCTCAGTGTTGTGAGAACGATGACTGGTTAAAATTTTTGGTGGTTTCTTGTTCAGTCCATAGGCCTACATCATGTGGCAAACCGGTGAGCATGTGGCTCTATTAGTATAGGAGATACCTGAAAACATATCACACTTTTCATCATAGTGCTTTTACCAATGCATAAAATGCATGGAGAAGTCATTTCGAATGACTGGTCCTCAGTGTTGTGAGAACGATGACTGGTTAAAATTTTTGGTGGTTTCTTGTTCAGTCCATAGGCCTACATCATGTGGCAAACCGGTGAGCATGTGGCTCTATTAGTATAGGAGATACCTGAAAACATATCACACTTTTCATCATAGTGCTTTTACCAATGCATAAAATGCATGGAGAAGTCATTTCGAATGACTGGTCCTCAGTGTTGTGAGAACGATGACTGGTTAAAATTTTTGGTGGTTTCTTGTTCAGTCCATAGGCCTACATCATGTGGCAAACCGGTGAGCATGTGGCTCTATTAGTATAGGAGATACCTGAAAACATATCACACTTTTCATCATAGTGCTTTTACCAATGCATAAAATGCATGGAGAAGTCATTTCGAATGACTGGTCCTCAGTGTTGTGAGAACGATGACTGGTTAAAATTTTTGGTGGTTTCTTGTTCAGTCCATAGGCCTACATCATGTGGCAAACCGGTGAGCATGTGGCTCTATTAGTATAGGAGATACCTGAAAACATATCACACTTTTCATCATAGTGCTTTTACCAATGCATAAAATGCATGGAGAAGTCATTTCGAATGACTGGTCCTCAGTGTTGTGAGAACGATGACTGGTTAAAATTTTTGGTGGTTTCTTGTTCAGTCCATAGGCCTACATCATGTGGCAAACCGGTGAGCATGTGGCTCTATTAGTATAGGAGATACCTGAAAACATATCACACTTTTCATCATAGTGCTTTTACCAATGCATAAAATGCATGGAGAAGTCATTTCGAATGACTGGTCCTCAGTGTTGTGAGAACGATGACTGGTTAAAATTTTTGGTGGTTTCTTGTTCAGTCCATAGGCCTACATCATGTGGCAAACCGGTGAGCATGTGGCTCTATTAGTATAGGAGATACCTGAAAACATATCACACTTTTCATCATAGTGCTTTTACCAATGCATAAAATGCATGGAGAAGTCATTTCGAATGACTGGTCCTCAGTGTTGTGAGAACGATGACTGGTTAAAATTTTTGGTGGTTTCTTGTTCAGTCCATAGGCCTACATCATGTGGCAAACCGGTGAGCATGTGGCTCTATTAGTATAGGAGATACCTGAAAACATATCACACTTTTCATCATAGTGCTTTTACCAATGCATAAAATGCATGGAGAAGTCATTTCGAATGACTGGTCCTCAGTGTTGTGAGAACGATGACTGGTTAAAATTTTTGGTGGTTTCTTGTTCAGTCCATAGGCCTACATCATGTGGCAAACCGGTGAGCATGTGGCTCTATTAGTATAGGAGATACCTGAAAACATATCACACTTTTCATCATAGTGCTTTTACCAATGCATAAAATGCATGGAGAAGTCATTTCGAATGACTGGTCCTCAGTGTTGTGAGAACGATGACTGGTTAAAATTTTTGGTGGTTTCTTGTTCAGTCCATAGGCCTACATCATGTGGCAAACCGGTGAGCATGTGGCTCTATTAGTATAGGAGATACCTGAAATCATATCACACTTTTCATCATAGTGCTTTTACCAATGCATAAAATGCATGGAGAAGTCATTTCGAATGACTGGTCCTCAGTGTTGTGAGAACGATGACTGGTTAAAATTTTTGGTGGTTTCTTGTTCAGTCCATAGGCCTACATCATGTGGCAAACCGGTGAGCATGTGGCTCTATTAGTATAGGAGATACCTGAAAACATATCACACTTTTCATCATAGTGCTTTTACCAATGCATAAAATGCATGGAGAAGTCATTTCGAATGACTGGTCCTCAGTGTTGTGAGAACGATGACTGGTTAAAATTTTTGGTGGTTTCTTGTTCAGTCCATAGGCCTACATCATGTGGCAAACCGGTGAGCATGTGGCTCTATTAGTATAGGAGATACCTGAAAACATATCACACTTTTCATCATAGTGCTTTTACCAATGCATAAAATGCATGGAGAAGTCATTTCGAATGACTGGTCCACAGTGTTGTGAGAACGATGACTGGTTAAAATTTTTGGTGGTTTCTTGTTCAGTCCATAGGCCTACATCATGTGGCAAACCGGTGAGCATGTGGCTCTATTAGTATAGGAGATACCTGAAAACATATCACACTTTTCATCATAGTGCTTTTACCAATGCATAAAATGCATGGAGAAGTCATTTCGAATGACTGGTCCTCAGTGTTGTGAGAACGATGACTGGTTAAAATTTTTGGTGGTTTCTTGTTCAGTCCATAGGCCTACATCATGTGGCAAACCGGTGAGCATGTGGCTCTATTATTATAGGAGATACCTGAAAACATATCACACTTTTCATCACAGTGCTTTTACCAATGCATAAAATGCATGGAGAAGTCATTTCGAATGACTGGTCCTCAGTGTTGTGAGAACGATGACTGGTTAAAATTTTTGGTGGTTTCTTGTTCAGTCCATAGGCCTACATCATGTGGCAAACCGGTGAGCATGTGGCTCTATTAGTATAGGAGATACCTGAAAACATATCACACTTTTCATCATAGTGCTTTTACCAATGCATAAAATGCATGGAGAAGTCATTTCGAATGACTGGTCCTCAGTGTTGTGAGAACGATGACTGGTTAAAATTTTTGGTGGTTTCTTGTTCAGTCCATAGGCCTACATCATGTGGCAAACCGGTGAGCATGTGGCTCTATTAGTATAGGAGATACCTGAAAACATATCACACTTTTCATCATAGTGCTTTTACCAATGCATAAAATGCATGGAGAAGTCATTTCGAATGACTGGTCCTCAGTGTTGTGAGAACGATGACTGGTTAAAATTTTTGGTGGTTTCTTGTTCAGTCCATAGGCCTACATCATGTGGCAAACCGGTGAGCATGTGGCTCTATTAGTATAGGAGATACCTGAAAACATATCACACTTTTCATCATAGTGCTTTTACCAATGCATAAAATGCATGGAGAAGTCATTTCGAATGACTGGTCCTCAGTGTTGTGAGAACGATGACTGGTTAAAATTTTTGGTGGTTTCTTGTTCAGTCCATAGGCCTACATCATGTGGCAAACCGGTGAGCATGTGGCTCTATTAGTATAGGAGATACCTGAAAACATATCACACTTTTCATCATAGTGCTTTTACCAATGCATAAAATGCATGGAGAAGTCATTTCGAATGACTGGTCCTCAGTGTTGTGAGAACGATGACTGGTTAAAATTTTTGGTGGTTTCTTGTTCAGTCCATAGGCCTACATCATGTGGCAAACCGGTGAGCATGTGGCTCTATTAGTATAGGAGATACCTGAAAACATATCACACTTTTCATCATAGTGCTTTTACCAATGCATAAAATGCATGGAGAAGTCATTTCGAATGACTGGTCCTCAGTGTTGTGAGAACGATGACTGGTTAAAATTTTTGGTGGTTTCTTGTTCAGTCCATAGGCCTACATCATGTGCAAACCGGTGAGCATGTGGCTCTATTAGTATAGGAGATACCTGAAAACATATCACACTTTTCATCATAGTGCTTTTACCAATGCATAAAATGCATGGAGAAGTCATTTCGAATGACTGGTCCTCAGTGTTGTGAGAACGATGACTGGTTAAAATTTTTGGTGGTTTCTTGTTCAGTCCATAGGCCTACATCATGTGGCAAACCGGTGAGCATGTGGCTCTATTAGTATAGGAGATACCTGAAATCATATCACACTTTTCATCATAGTGCTTTTACCAATGCATAAAATGCATGGAGAAGTCATTTCGAATGACTGGTCCTCAGTGTTGTGAGAACGATGACTGGTTAAAATTTTGGTGGTTTCTTGTTCAGTCCATAGGCCTACATCATGTGGCAAACCGGTGAGCATGTGGCTCTATTAGTATAGGAGATACCTGAAAACATATCACACTTTTCATCATAGTGCTTTTACCAATGCATAAAATGCATGGAGAAGTCATTTCGAATGACTGGTCCTCAGTGTTGTGAGAACGATGACTGGTTAAAATTTTTGGTGGTTTCTTGTTCAGTCCATAGGCCTACATCATGTGGCAAACCGGTGAGCATGTGGCTCTATTAGTATAGGAGATACCTGAAAACATATCACACTTTTCATCATAGTGCTTTTACCAATGCATAAAATGCATGGAGAAGTCATTTCGAAAGACTGGTCCACAGTGTTGTGAGAACGATGACTGGTTAAAATTTTTGGTGGTTTCTTGTTCAGTCCATAGGCCTACATCATGTGGCAAACCGGTGAGCATGTGGCTCTATTAGTATAGGAGATACCTGAAAACATATCACACTTTTCATCATAGTGCTTTTACCAATGCATAAAATGCATGGAGAAGTCATTTCGAATGACTGGTCCTCAGTGTTGTGAGAACGATGACTGGTTAAAATTTTTGGTGGTTTCTTGTTCAGTCCATAGGCCTACATCATGTGGCAAACCGGTGAGCATGTGGCTCTATTATTATAGGAGATACCTGAAAACATATCACACTTTTCATC
Organism: Ranitomeya imitator; assembly: GCF_032444005.1. Classification (NCBI taxonomy): domain Eukaryota; kingdom Metazoa; phylum Chordata; class Amphibia; order Anura; family Dendrobatidae; genus Ranitomeya; species Ranitomeya imitator. The sequence continues at coordinate 6,208 of NW_027194064.1, forward strand.
ATAGTGCTTTTACCAATGCATAAAATGCATGGAGAAGTCATTTCGAATGACTGGTCCTCAGTGTTGTGAGAACGATGACTGGTTAAAATTTTTGGTGGTTTCTTGTTCAGTCCATAGGCCTACATCATGTGGCAAACCGGTGAGCATGTGGCTCTATTAGTATAGGAGATACCTGAAAACATATCACACTTTTCATCATAGTGCTTTTACCAATGCATAAAATGCATGGAGAAGTCATTTCGAATGACTGGTCCTCAGTGTTGTGAGAACGATGACTGGTTAAAATTTTTGGTGGTTTCTTGTTCAGTCCATAGGCCTACATCATGTGGCAAACCGGTGAGCATGTGGCTCTATTAGTATAGGAGATACCTGAAAACATATCACACTTTTCATCATAGTGCTTTTACCAATGCATAAAATGCATGGAGAAGTCATTTCGAATGACTGGTCCTCAGTGTTGTGAGAACGATGACTGGTTAAAATTTTTGGTGGTTTCTTGTTCAGTCCATAGGCCTACATCATGTGGCAAACCGGTGAGCATGTGGCTCTATTAGTATAGGAGATACCTGAAAACATATCACACTTTTCATCATAGTGCTTTTACCAATGCATAAAATGCATGGAGAAGTCATTTCGAATGACTGGTCCTCAGTGTTGTGAGAACGATGACTGGTTAAAATTTTTGGTGGTTTCTTGTTCAGTCCATAGGCCTACATCATGTGGCAAACCGGTGAGCATGTGGCTCTATTAGTATAGGAGATACCTGAAAACATATCACACTTTTCATCATAGTGCTTTTACCAATGCATAAAATGCATGGAGAAGTCATTTCGAATGACTGGTCCTCAGTGTTGTGAGAACGATGACTGGTTAAAATTTTTGGTGGTTTCTTGTTCAGTCCATAGGCCTACATCATGTGGCAAACCGGTGAGCATGTGGCTCTATTATTATAGGAGATACCTGAAAACATATCACACTTTTCATCATAGTGCTTTTACCAATGCATAAAATGCATGGAGAAGTCATTTCGAATGACTGGTCCTCAGTGTTGTGAGAACGATGACTGGTTAAAATTTTTGGTGGTTTCTTGTTCAGTCCATAGGCCTACATCATGTGGCAAACCGGTGAGCATGTGGCTCTATTAGTATAGGAGATACCTGAAAACATATCACACTTTTCATCATAGTGCTTTTACCAATGCATAAAATGCATGGAGAAGTCATTTCGAATGACTGGTCCTCAGTGTTGTGAGAACGATGACTGGTTAAAATTTTTGGTGGTTTCTTGTTCAGTCCATAGGCCTACATCATGTGGCAAACCGGTGAGCATGTGGCTCTATTAGTATAGGAGATACCTGAAAACATATCACACTTTTCATCATAGTGCTTTTACCAATGCATAAAATGCATGGAGAAGTCATTTCGAATGACTGGTCCTCAGTGTTGTGAGAACGATGACTGGTTAAAATTTTTGGTGGTTTCTTGTTCAGTCCATAGGCCTACATCATGTGGCAAACCGGTGAGCATGTGGCTCTATTAGTATAGGAGATACCTGAAAACATATCACACTTTTCATCATAGTGCTTTTACCAATGCATAAAATGCATGGAGAAGTCATTTCGAATGACTGGTCCTCAGTGTTGTGAGAACGATGACTGGTTAAAATTTTTGGTGGTTTCTTGTTCAGTCCATAGGCCTACATCATGTGGCAAACCGGTGAGCATGTGGCTCTATTAGTATAGGAGATACCTGAAAACATATCACACTTTTCATCATAGTGCTTTTACCAATGCATAAAATGCATGGAGAAGTCATTTCGAATGACTGGTCCTCAGTGTTGTGAGAACGATGACTGGTTAAAATTTTTGGTGGTTTCTTGTTCAGTCCATAGGCCTACATCATGTGGCAAACCGGTGAGCATGTGGCTCTATTAGTATAGGAGATACCTGAAAACATATCACACTTTTCATCATAGTGCTTTTACCAATGCATAAAATGCATGGAGAAGTCATTTCGAATGACTGGTCCTCAGTGTTGTGAGAACGATGACTGGTTAAAATTTTTGGTGGTTTCTTGTTCAGTCCATAGGCCTACATCATGTGGCAAACCGGTGAGCATGTGGCTCTATTATTATAGGAGATACCTGAAAACATATCACACTTTTCATCATAGTGCTTTTACCAATGCATAAAATGCATGGAGAAGTCATTTCGAATGACTGGTCCTCAGTGTTGTGAGAACGATGACTGGTTAAAATTTTTGGTGGTTTCTTGTTCAGTCCATAGGCCTACATCATGTGGCAAACCGGTGAGCATGTGGCTCTATTAGTATAGGAGATACCTGAAAACATATCACACTTTTCATCATAGTGCTTTTACCAATGCATAAAATGCATGGAGAAGTCATTTCGAATGACTGGTCCTCAGTGTTGTGAGAACGATGACTGGTTAAAATTTTTGGTGGTTTCTTGTTCAGTCCAAAGGCCTACATCATGTGGCAAACCGGTGAGCATGTGGCTCTATTAGTATAGGAGATACCTGAAAACATATCACACTTTTCATCATAGTGCTTTTACCAATGCATAAAATGCATGGAGAAGTCATTTCGAATGACTGGTCCTCAGTGTTGTGAGAACGATGACTGGTTAAAATTTTTGGTGGTTTCTTGTTCAGTCCATAGGCCTACATCATGTGGCAAACCGGTGAGCATGTGGCTCTATTAGTATAGGAGATACCTGAAAACATATCACACTTTTCATCATAGTGCTTTTACCAATGCATAAAATGCATGGAGAAGTCATTTCGAATGACTGGTCCTCAGTGTTGTGAGAACAATGACTGGTTAAAATTTTTGGTGGTTTCTTGTTCAGTCCATAGGTCTACATCATGTGGCAAACCGGTGAGCATGTGGCTCTATTAGTATAGGAGATACCTGAAAACATATCACACTTTTCATCATAGTGCTTTTACCAATGCATAAAATGCATGGAGAAGTCATTTCGAATGACTGGTCCTCAGTGTTGTGAGAACGATAACTGGTTAAAATTTTTGGTGGTTTCTTGTTCAGTCCATAGGCCTACATCATGTGGCAAACCGGTGAGCATGTGGCTCTATTAGTATAGGAGATACCTGAAAACATATCACACTTTTCATCATAGTGCATTTACCAATGCATAAAATGCATGGAGAAGTCATTTCGAATGACTGGTCCTCAGTGTTGTGAGAACGATGACTGGTTAAAATTTTTGGTGGTTTCTTGTTCAGTCCATAGGCCTACATCATGTGGCAAACCGGTGAGCATGTGGCTCTATTAGTATAGGAGATACCTGAAAACATATCACACTTTTCATCATAGTGCTTTTACCAATGCATAAAATGCATGGAGAAGTCATTTCGAATGACTGGTCCTCAGTGTTGTGAGAACGATGACTGGTTAAAATTTTTGGTGGTTTCTTGTTCAGTCCATAGGCCTACATCATGTGGCAAACCGGTGAGCATGTGGCTCTATTAGTATAGGAGATACCTGAAAACATATCACACTTTTCATCATAGTGCTTTTACCAATGCATAAAATGCATGGAGAAGTCATTTCGAATGACTGGTCCTCAGTGTTGTGAGAACGATGACTGGTTAAAATTTTTGGTGGTTTCTTGTTCAGTCCATAGGCCTACATCATGTGGCAAACCGGTGAGCATGTGGCTCTATTAGTATAGGAGATACCTGAAAACATATCACACTTTTCATCATAGTGCTTTTACCAATGCATAAAATGCATGGAGAAGTCATTTCGAATGACTGGTCCTCAGTGTTGTGAGAACGATGACTGGTTAAAATTTTTGGTGGTTTCTTGTTCAGTCCATAGGCCTACATCATGTGGCAAACCGGTGAGCATGTGGCTCTATTAGTATAGGAGATACCTGAAAACATATCACACTTTTCATCATAGTGCTTTTACCAATGCATAAAATGCATTAAAATCATGTTATGCTTTTACCAATGCATAAAATGCATGGAGAAGTCATTTCGAATGACTGGTCCTCAGTGTTGTGAGAACGATGACTGGTTAAAATTTTTGGTGGTTTCTTGTTCAGTCCATAGGCCTACATCATGTGGCAAACCGGTGAGCATGTGGCTCTATTAGTATAGGAGATACCTGAAAACATATCACACTTTTCATCATAGTGCTTTTACCAATGCATAAAATGCATGGAGAAGTCATTTCGAATGACTGGTCCTCAGTGTTGTGAGAACGATGACTGGTTAAAATTTTTGGTGGTTTCTTGTTCAGTCCATAGGCCTACATCATGTGGCAAACCGGTGAGCATGTGGCTCTATTAGTATAGGAGATACCTGAAAACATATCACACTTTTCATCATAGTGCTTTTACCAATGCATAAAATGCATGGAGAAGTCATTTCGAATGACTGGTCCTCAGTGTTGTGAGAACGATGACTGGTTAAAATTTTTGGTGGTTTCTTGTTCAGTCCATAGGCCTACATCATGTGGCAAACCGGTGAGCATGTGGCTCTATTAGTATAGGAGATACCTGAAAACATATCACACTTTTCATCATAGTGCTTTTACCAATGCATAAAATGCATGGAGAAGTCATTTCGAATGACTGGTCCTCAGTGTTGTGAGAACGATGACTGGTTAAAATTTTTGGTGGTTTCTTGTTCAGTCCATAGGCCTACATCATGTGGCAAACCGGTGAGCATGTGGCTCTATTAGTATAGGAGATACCTGAAAACATATCACACTTTTCATCATAGTGCTTTTACCAATGCATAAAATGCATGGAGAAGTCATTTCGAATGACTGGTCCTCAGTGTTGTGAGAACGATGACTGGTTAAAATTTTTGGTGGTTTCTTGTTCAGTCCATAGGCCTACATCATGTGGCAAACCGGTGAGCATGTGGCTCTATTAGTATAGGAGATACCTGAAAACATATCACACTTTTCATCATAGTGCTTTTACCAATGCATAAAATGCATGGAGAAGTCATTTCGAATGACTGGTCCTCAGTGTTGTGAGAACGATGACTGGTTAAAATTTTTGGTGGTTTCTTGTTCAGTCCATAGGCCTACATCATGTGGCAAACCGGTGAGCATGTGGCTCTATTAGTATAGGAGATACCTGAAAACATATCACACTTTTCATCATAGTGCTTTTACCAATGCATAAAATGCATGGAGAAGTCATTTCGAATGACTGGTCCTCAGTGTTGTGAGAACGATGACTGGTTAAAATTTTTGGTGGTTTCTTGTTCAGTCCATAGGCCTACATCATGTGGCAAACCGGTGAGCATGTGGCTCTATTAGTATAGGAGATACCTGAAAACATATCACACTTTTCATCATAGTGCTTTTACCAATGCATAAAATGCATGGAGAAGTCATTTTGAATGACTGGTCCTCAGTGTTGTGCGAACGATGACTGGTTAAAATTTTTGGTGGTTTCTTGTTCAGTCCATAGGCCTACATCATGTGGCAAACCGGTGAGCATGTGGCTCTATTAGTATAGGAGATACCTGAAAACATATCACACTTTTCATCATAGTGCTTTTACCAATGCATAAAATGCATGGAGAAGTCATTTCGAATGACTGGTCCTCAGTGTTGTGAGAACGATGACTGGTTAAAATTTTTGGTGGTTTCTTGTTCAGTCCATAGGCCCACATCATGTGACAAACCGGTGAGCATGTGGCTCTATTAGTATAGGAGATACCTGAAAACATATCACACTTTTCATCATAGTGCTTTTACCAATGCATAAAATGCATGGAGAAGTCATTTCGAATGACTGGTCCTCAGTGTTGTGAGAACGATGACTGGTTAAAATTTTTGGTGGTTTCTTGTTCAGTCCATAGGCCTACATCATGTGGCAAACCGGTGAGCATGTGGCTCTATTAGTATAGGAGATACCTGAAAACATATCACACTTTTCATCATAGTGCTTTTACCAATGCATAAAATGCATGGAGAAGTCATTTCGAATGACTGGTCCTCAGTGTTGTGAGAACGATGACTGGTTAAAATTTTTGGTGGTTTCTTGTTCAGTCCATAGGCCTACATCATGTGGCAAACCGGTGAGCATGTGGCTCTATTAGTATAGGAGATACCTGAAAACATATCACACTTTTCATCATAGTGCTTTTACCAATGCATAAAATGCATGGAGAAGTCATTTCGAATGACTCGTCCTCAGTGTTGTGAGAACGATGACTGGTTAAAATTTTTGGTGGTTTCTTGTTCAGTCCATAGGCCTACATCATGTGGCAAACCGGTGAGCATGTGGCTCTATTAGTATAGGAGATACCTGAAAACATATCACACTTTTCATCATAGTGCTTTTACCAATGCATAAAATGCATGGAGAAGTCATTTCGAATAACTGGTCCTCAGTGTTGTGAGAACAATGACTGGTTAAAATTTTTGGTGGTTTCTTATTCAGTCCATAGGCCTACATCATGTGGCAAACCGGTGAGCATGTGGCTATATTAGTATAGGAGATACCTGAAAACATATCACACTTTTCATCATAGTGCTTTTACCAATGCATAAAATGCATGGAGAAGTCATTTCGAATGACTGGTCCTCAGTGTTGTGAGAACGATGACTAGTTAAAATTTTTGGTGGTTTCTTGTTCAGTCCATAGGCCTACATCATGTGGCAAACCGGTGAGCATGTGGCTCTATTAGTATAGGAGATACCTGAAAACATATCACACTTTTCATCATAGTGCTTTTACCAATGCATAAAATGCATGGAGAAGTCATTTCGAATGACTGGTCCTCAGTGTTGTGAGAACGATGACTGGTTAAAATTTTTGGTGGTTTCTTGTTCAGTCCATAGGCCTACATCATGTGGCAAACCGGTGAGCATGTGGCAATATTAGTATAGGAGATACCTGAAAACATATCACACTTTTCATCATAGTGCTTTTACCAATGCATAAAATGCATTAAAATCATGTTATGCTTTTACCAATGCATAAAATGCATGGAGAAGTCATTTCGAATGACTGGTCCTCAGTGTTGTGAGAACGATGACTGGTTAAAATTTTTGGTGGTTTCTTGTTCAGTCCATAGGCCTACATCATGTGGCAAACCGGTGAGCATGTGGCTCTATTAGTATAGGAGATACCTGAAAACATATCACACTTTTCATCATAGTGCTTTTACCAATGCATAAAATGCATGGAGAAGTCATTTCGAATGACTGGTCCTCAGTGTTGTGAGAACGATGACTGGTTAAAATTTTTGGTGGTTTCTTGTTCAGTCCATAGGCCTACATCATGTGGCAAACCGGTGAGCATGTGGCTCTATTAGTATAGGAGATACCTGAAAACATATCACACTTTTCATCATAGTGCTTTTACCAATGCATAAAATGCATGGAGAAGTCATTTCGAATGACTGGTCCTCAGTGTTGTGAGAACGATGACTGGTTAAAATTTTTGGTGGTTTCTTGTTCAGTCCATAGGCCTACATCATGTGGCAAACCGGTGAGCATGTGGCTCTATTAGTATAGGAGATACCTGAAAACATATCACACTTTTCATCATAGTGCTTTTACCAATGCATAAAATGCATGGAGAAGTCATTTCGAATGACTGGTCCTCAGTGTTGTGAGAACGATGACTGGTTAAAATTTTTGGTGGTTTCTTGTTCAGTCCATAGGCCTACATCATGTGGCAAACCGGTGAGCATGTGGCTCTATTAGTATAGGAGATACCTGAAAACATATCACACTTTTCATCATAGTGCTTTTACCAATGCATAAAATGCATGGAGAAGTCATTTCGAATGACTGGTCCTCAGTGTTGTGAGAATGATGACTGGTTAAAATTTTTGGTGGTTTCTTGTTCAGTCCATAGGCCTACATCATGTGGCAAACCGGTGAGCATGTGGCTCTATTAGTATAGGAGATACCTGAAAACATATCACACTTTTCATCATAGTGCTTTTACCAATGCATAAAATGCATGGAGAAGTCATTTCGAATGACTGGTCCTCAGTGTTGTGAGAACGATGACTGGTTAAAATTTTTGGTGGTTTCTTGTTCAGTCCATAGGCCTACATCATGTGGCAAACCGGTGAGCATGTGGCTCTATTAGTATAGGAGATACCTGAAAACATATCACACTTTTCATCATAGTGCTTTTACCAATGCATAAAATGCATGGAGAAGTCATTTCGAATGACTGGTCCTCAGTGTTGTGAGAACGATGACTGGTTAAAATTTTTGGTGGTTTCTTGTTCAGTCCATAGGCCTACATCATGTGGCAAACCGGTGAGCATGTGGCTCTATTAGTATAGGAGATACCTGAAAACATATCACACTTTTCATCATAGTGCTTTTACCAATGCATAAAATGCATGGAGAAGTCATTTCGAATGACTGGTCCTCAGTGTTGTGAGAACGATGACTGGTTAAAATTTTTGGTGGTTTCTTGTTCAGTCCATAGGCCTACATCATGTGGCAAACCGGTGAGCATGTGGCAATATTAGTATAGGAGATACCTGAAAACATATCACACTTTTCATCATAGTGCTTTTACCAATGCATAAAATGCATTAAAATCATGTTATGCTTTTACCAATGCATAAAATGCATGGAGAAGTCATTTCGAATGACTGGTCCTCAGTGTTGTGAGAACGATGACTGGTTAAAATTTTTGGTGGTTTCTTGTTCAGTCCATAGGCCTACATCATGTGGCAAACCGGTGAGCATGTGGCTCTATTAGTATAGGAGATACCTGAAAACATATCACACTTTTCATCATAGTGCTTTTACCAATGCATAAAATGCATGGAGAAGTCATTTCGAATGACTGGTCCTCAGTGTTGTGAGAACGATGACTGGTTAAAATTTTTGGTGGTTTCTTGTTCAGTCCATAGGCCTACATCATGTGGCAAACCGGTGAGCATGTGGCTCTATTAGTATAGGAGATACCTGAAAACATATCACACTTTTCATCATAGTGCTTTTACCAATGCATAAAATGCATGGAGAAGTCATTTCGAATGACTGGTCCTCAGTGTTGTGAGAACGATGACTGGTTAAAATTTTTGGTGGTTTCTTGTTCAGTCCATAGGCCTACATCATGTGGCAAACCGGTGAGCATGTGGCTCTATTAGTATAGGAGATACCTGAAAACATATCACACTTTTCATCATAGTGCTTTTACCAATGCATAAAATGCATGGAGAAGTCATTTCGAATGACTGGTCCTCAGTGTTGTGAGAACGATGACTGGTTAAAATTTTTGGTGGTTTCTTGTTCAGTCCATAGGCCTACATCATGTGGCAAACCGGTGAGCATGTGGCTCTATTAGTATAGGAGATACCTGAAAACATATCACACTTTTCATCATAGTGCTTTTACCAATGCATAAAATGCATGGAGAAGTCATTTCGAATGACTGGTCCTCAGTGTTGTGAGAATGATGACTGGTTAAAATTTTTGGTGGTTTCTTGTTCAGTCCATAGGCCTACATCATGTGGCAAACCGGTGAGCATGTGGCTCTATTAGTATAGGAGATACCTGAAAACATATCACACTTTTCATCATAGTGCTTTTACCAATGCATAAAATGCATGGAGAAGTCATTTCGAATGACTGGTCCTCAGTGTTGTGAGAACGATGACTGGTTAAAATTTTTGGTGGTTTCTTGTTCAGTCCATAGGCCTACATCATGTGGCAAACCGGTGAGCATGTGGCTCTATTAGTATAGGAGATACCTGAAAACATATCACACTTTTCATCATAGTGCTTTTACCAATGCATAAAATGCATGGAGAAGTCATTTCGAATGACTGGTCCTCAGTGTTGTGAGAACGATGACTGGTTAAAATTTTTGGTGGTTTCTTGTTCAGTCCATAGGCCTACATCATGTGGCAAACCGGTGAGCATGTGGCTCTATTAGTATAGGAGATACCTGAAAACATATCACACTTTTCATCATAGTGCTTTTACCAATGCATAAAATGCATGGAGAAGTCATTTTGAATGACTGGTCCTCAGTGTTGTGCGAACGATGACTGGTTAAAATTTTTGGTGGTTTCTTGTTCAGTCCATAGGCCTACATCATGTGGCAAACCGGTGAGCATGTGGCTCTATTAGTATAGGAGATACCTGAAAACATATCACACTTTTCATCATAGTGCTTTTACCAATGCATAAAATGCATGGAGAAGTCATTTCGAATGACTGGTCCTCAGTGTTGTGAGAACGATGACTGGTTAAAATTTTTGGTGGTTTCTTGTTCAGTCCATAGGCCCACATCATGTGACAAACCGGTGAGCATGTGGCTCTATTAGTATAGGAGATACCTGAAAACATATCACACTTTTCATCATAGTGCTTTTACCAATGCATAAAATGCATGGAGAAGTCATTTCGAATGACTGGTCCTCAGTGTTGTGAGAACGATGACTGGTTAAAATATTTGGTGGTTTCTTGTTCAGTCCATAGGCCTACATCATGTGGCAAACCGGTGAGCATGTGGCTCTATTAGTATAGGAGATACTTGAAAACATATCACACTTTTCATCATAGTGCTTTTACCAATGCATAAAATGCATGGAGAAGTCATTTCGGATGACTGGTCCTCAGTGTTGTGAGAACGATGACTGGTTAAAATTTTTGGTGGTTTCTTGTTCAGTCCATAGGCCTACATCATGTGGCAAACCGGTGAGCATGTGGCTCTATTAGTATAGGAGATACCTGAAAACATATTACACTTTTCATCATAGTGCTTTTACCAATGCATAAAATGCATGGAGAAGTCATTTCGAATGACTGGTCCTCAGTGTTGTGAGAACGATGACTGGTTAAAATTTTTGGTGGTTTCTTGTTCAGTCCATAGGCCTACATCATGTGGCAAACCGGTGAGCATGTGGCTCTATTAGTATAGGAGATACCTGAAAACATATCACACTTTTCATCATAGTGCTTTTACCAATGCATAAAATGCATGGAGAAGTCATTTCGAATGACTGGTCCTCAGTGTTGTGAGAACGATGACTGGTTAAAATTTTTGGTGGTTTCTTGTTCAGTCCATAGGCCTACATCATGTGGCAAACCGGTGAGCATGTGGCTCTATTAGTATAGGAGATACCTGAAAACATATCACACTTTTCATCATAGTGCTTTTACCAATGCATAAAATGCATGGAGAAGTCATTTCGAATGACTGGTCCTCAGTGTTGTGAGAACGATGACTGGTTAAAATTTTTGGTGGTTTCTTGTTCAGTCCATAGGCCTACATCATGTGGCAAACCGGTGAGCATGTGGCTCTATTAGTATAGGAGATACCTGAAAACATATCACACTTTTCATCATAGTGCTTTTACTAATGCATAAAATGCATGGAGAAGTCATTTCGAATGACTGGTCCTCAGTGTTGTGAGGACGATGACTGGTTAAAATTTTTGGTGGTTTCTTGTTCAGTCCATAGGCCTACATCATGTGGCAAACCGGTGAGCATGTGGCTCTATTAGTATAGGAGATACCTGAAAACATATCACACTTTTCATCATAGTGCTTTTACCAATGCATAAAATGCATGGAGAAGTCATTTCGAATGACTGGTCCTCAGTGTTGTGAGAACGATGATTGGTTAAAATTTTTGGTGGTTTCTTGTTCAGTCCATAGGCCTACATCATGTGGCAAACCGGTGAGCATGTGGCTCTATTAGTATAGGAGATACCTGAAAACATATCACACTTTTCATCATAGTACTTTTACCAATGCATAAAATGCATGGAGAAGTCATTTCGAATGACTGGTCCTCAGTGTTGTGAGAACGATGACTGGTTAAAATTTTTGGTGGTTTCTTGTTCAGTCCATAGGCCTACATCATGTGGCAAACCGGTGAGCATGTGGCTCTATTAGTATAGGAGATACCTGAAAACATATCACACTTTTCATCATAGTGCTTTTACCAATGCATAAAATGCATGGAGAAGTCATTTCGAATGACTGGTCCTCAGTGTTGTGAGAACGATGACTGGTTAAAATTTTTGGTGGTTTCTTGTTCAGTCCATAGGCCTACATCATGTGGCAAACCGGTGAGCATGTGGCTCTATTAGTATAGGAGATACCTAAAAACATATCACACTTTTCATCATAGTGCTTTTACCAATGCATAAAATGCATGGAGAAGTCATTTCGAATGACTGGTCCTCAGTGTTGTGAGGACGATGACTGGTTAAAATTTTTGGTGGTTTCTTGTTCAGTCCATAGGCCTACATCATGTGGCAAACCGGTGAGCATGTGGCTCTATTAGTATAGGAGATACCTGAAAACATATCACACTTTTCATCATAGTGCTTTTACCAATGCATAAAATGCATGGAGAAGTCATTTCGAATGACTGGTCCTCAGTGTTGTGAGAACGATGACTGGTTAAAATTTTTGGTGGTTTCTTGTTCAGTCCATAGGCCTACATCATGTGGCAAACCGGTGAGCATGTGGCTCTATTAGTATAGGAGATACCTGAAAACATATCACACTTTTCATCATAGTGCTTTTACCAATGCATAAAATGCATGGAGAAGTCATTTCGAATGACTGGTCCTCAGTGTTGTGAGAACGATGACTGGTTAAAATTTTTGGTGGTTTCTTGTTCAGTCCATAGGCCTACATCATGTGGCAAACCGGTGAGCATGTGGCTCTATTAGTATAGGAGATACCTGAAAACATATCACACTTTTCATCATAGTGCTTTTACCAATGCATAAAATGCATGGAGAAGTCATTTCGAATGACTGGTCCTCAGTGTTGTGAGAACGATGACTGGTTAAAATTTTTGGTGGTTTCTTGTTCAGTCCATAGGCCTACATCATGTGGCAAACCGGTGAGCATGTGGCTCTATTAGTATAGGAGATACCTGAAAACATATCACACTTTTCATCATAGTGCTTTTACCAATGCATAAAATGCATGGAGAAGTCATTTCGAATGACTGGTCCTTAGTGTTGTGAGAACGATGACTGGTTAAAATTTTTGGTGGTTTCTTGTTCAGTCCATAGGCCTACATCATGTGGCAAACCGGTGAGCATGTGGCTCTATTAGTATAGGAAATACCTGAAAACATATCACACTTTTCATCATAGTGCTTTTACCAATGCATAAAATGCATGGAGAGGTCATTTCGAATGACTGGTCCTCAGTGTTATGAGAACGATGACTGGTTAAAATTTTTGGTGGTTTCTTGTTCAGTCCATAGGCCTACATCATGTGGCAAACCGGTGAGCATGTGGCTCTATTAGTATAGGAGATACCTGAAAACATATCACACTTTTCATCATAGTGCTTTTACCAATGCATAAAATGCATGGAGAGGTCATTTCGAATGACTGGTCCTCAGTGTTGTGAGAACGATGACTGGTTAAAATTTTTGGTGGTTTCTTGTTCAGTCCATAGGCCTACATCATGTGGCAAACCGGTGAGCATGTGGCTCTATTAGTATAGGAGATACCTGAAAACATATCACACTTTTCATCATAGTGCTTTTACCAATGCATAAAATGCATGGAGAAGTCATTTCGAATGACTGGTCCTCAGTGTTGTGAGAACGATGACTGGTTAAAGTTTTTGGTGGTTTCTTGTTCAGTCCATAGGCCTACAGCATGTGGCAAACCGGTGAGCATGTGGCTCTACTAGTATAGGAGATACCTGAAAACATATCACACTTTTCATCATAGTGCTTTTACCAATGCATAAAATGCATGGAGAAGTCATTTCGAATGACTGGTCCTCAGTGTTGTGAGAACGATGACTGGTTAAAATTTTTGGTGGTTTCTTGTTCAGTCCATAGGCCTACAGCATGTGGCAAACCGGTGAGCATGTGGCTCTATTAGTATAGGAGATACTTGAAAACATATCACACTTTTCATCATAGTGCTTTTACCAATGCATAACATGCATGGAGAAGTCATTTCGGATGACTGGTCCTCAGTGTTGTGAGAACGATGACTGGTTAAAATTTTTGGTGGTTTCTTGTTCAGTCCATAGGCCTACATCATGTGGCAAACCGGTGAGCATGTGGCTCTATTAGTATAGGAGATACCTGAAAACATATTACACTTTTCATCATAGTGCTTTTACCAATGCATAAAATGCATGGAGAAGTCATTTCGAATGACTGGTCCTCAGTGTTGTGAGAACGATGACTGGTTAAAATTTTTGGTGGTTTCTTGTTCAGTCCATAGGCCTACATCATGTGGCAAACCGGTGAGCATGTGGCTCTATTAGTATAGGAGATACCTGAAAACATATCACACTTTTCATCATAGTGCTTTTACCAATGCATAAAATGCATGGAGAAGTCATTTTGAATGACTGGTCCTCAGTGTTGTGAGAACGATGACTGGTTAAAATTTTTGGTGGTTTCTTGTTCAGTCCATAGGCCTACATCATGTGGCAAACCGGTGAGCATGTGGCTCTATTAGTATAGGAGATACCTGAAAACATATCACACTTTTCATCATAGTGCTTTTACCAATGCATAAAATGCATGGAGAAGTCATTTCGAATGACTGGTCCTCAGTGTTGTGAGAACGATGACTGGTTAAAATTTTTGGTGGTTTCTTGTTCAGTCCATAGGCCTACATCATGTGGCAAACCGGTGAGCATATGGCTCTATTAGTATAGGAGATACCTGAAAACATATCACACTTTTCATCATAGTGCTTTTACCAATGCATAAAATGCATGGAGAAGTCATTTCGAATGACTGGTCCTCAGTGTTGTGAGAACGATGACTGGTTAAAATTTTTGGTGGTTTCTTGTTCAGTCCATAGGCCCACATCATGTGACAAACCTGTGAGCATGTGGCTCTATTAGTATAGGAGATACCTGAAAACATATCACACTTTTCATCATAGTGCTTTTACCAATGCATAAAATGCATGGAGAAGTCATTTCGAATGACTGGTCCTCAGTGTTGTGAGAACGATGACTTGTTAAAATTTTTGGTGGTTTCTTGTTCAGTCCATAGGCCTACATCATGTGGCAAACCGGTGAGCATGTGGCTCTATTAGTATAGGAGATACCTGAAAACATATCACACTTTTCATCATAGTGCTTTTACCAATGCATAAAATGCATGGAGAAGTCATTTCGAATGACTGGTCCTCAGTGTTGTGAGAACGATGACTGGTTAAAATTTTTGGTGGTTTCTTGTTCAGTCCATAGGCCCACATCATGTGGCAAACCGGTGAGCATGTGGCTCTATTAGTATAGGAGATACTTGAAAACATATCACACTTTTCATCATAGTGCTTTTACCAATGCATAAAATGCATGGAGAAGTCATTTTGAATGACTGGTCCTCAGTGTTGTGAGAACGATGACTGGTTAAAATTTTTGGTGGTTTCTTGTTCAGTCCATAGGCCTACATCATGTGGCAAACCGGTGAGCATGTGGCTCTATTAGTATAGGAGATACCTGAAAACATATCACACTTTTCATCATAGTGCTTTTACCAATGCATAAAATGCATGGAGAAGTCATTTCGAATGACTGGTCCTCAGTGTTGTGAGAACGATGACTGGTTAAAATTTTTGGTGGTTTCTTGTTCAGTCCATAGGCCTACATCATGTGGCAAACCGGTGAGCATATGGCTCTATTAGTATAGGAGATACCTGAAAACATATCACACTTTTCATCATAGTGCTTTTACCAATGCATAAAATGCATGGAGAAGTCATTTCGAATGACTGGTCCTCAGTGTTGTGAGAACGATGACTGGTTAAAATTTTTGGTGGTTTCTTGTTCAGTCCATAGGCCCACATCATGTGACAAACCGGTGAGCATGTGGCTCTATTAGTATAGGAGATACCTGAAAACATATCACACTTTTCATCATAGTGCTTTTACCAATGCATAAAATGCATGGAGAAGTCATTTCGAATGACTGGTCCTCAGTGTTGTTAGAACGATGACTGGTTAAAATTTTTGGTGGTTTCTTGTTCAGTCCATAGGCCTACATCATGTGGCAAACCGGTGAGCATGTGGCTCTATTAGTATAGGAGATACCTGAAAACATATCACACTTTTCATCATAGTGCTTTTACCAATGCATAAAATGCATGGAGAAGTCATTTCGAATGACTGGTCCTCAGTGTTGTGAGAACAATGACTGGTTAAAATTTTTGGTGGTTTCTTGTTCAGTCCATAGGCCTACATCATGTGGCAAACCGGTGAGCATGTGGCTCTATTAGTATAGGAGATACCTGAAAACATATCACACTTTTCATCATAGTGCTTTTACCAATGCATAAAATGCATGGAGAAGTCATTTCGAATGACTGGTCCTCAGTGTTGTGAGAACGATGACTGGTTAAAATTTTTGGTGGTTTCTTGTTCAGTCCATAGGCCTACATCATGTGGCAAACCGGTGAGCATATGGCTCTATTAGTATAGGAGATACCTGAAAACATATCACACTTTTCATCATAGTGCTTTTACCAATGCATAAAATGCATGGAGAAGTCATTTCGAATGACTGGTCCTCAGTGTTGTGAGAACGATGACTGGTTAAAATTTTTGGTGGTTTCTTGTTCAGTCCATAGGCCCACATCATGTGACAAACCTGTGAGCATGTGGCTCTATTAGTATAGGAGATACCTGAAAACATATCACACTTTTCATCATAGTGCTTTTACCAATGCATAAAATGCATGGAGAAGTCATTTCGAATGACTGGTCCTCAGTGTTGTGAGAACGATGACTTGTTAAAATTTTTGGTGGTTTCTTGTTCAGTCCATAGGCCTACATCATGTTGCAAACCGGTGAGCATGTGGCTCTATTAGTATAGGAGATACCTGAAAACATATCACACTTTTCATCATAGTGCTTTTACCAATGCATAAAATGCATGGAGAAGTCATTTCGAATGACTGGTCCTCAGTGTTGTGAGAACGATGACTGGTTAAAATTTTTGGTGGTTTCTTGTTCAGTCCATAGGCCCACATCATGTGGCAAACCGGTGAGCATGTGGCTCTATTAGTATAGGAGATACTTGAAAACATATCACACTTTTCATCATAGTGCTTTTACCAATGCATAAAATGCATGGAGAAGTCATTTTGAATGACTGGTCCTCAGTGTTGTGAGAACGATGACTGGTTAAAATTTTTGGTGGTTTCTTGTTCAGTCCATAGGCCTACATCATGTGGCAAACCGGTGAGCATGTGGCTCTATTAGTATAGGAGATACCTGAAAACATATCACACTTTTCATCATAGTGCTTTTACCAATGCATAAAATGCATGGAGAAGTCATTTCGAATGACTGGTCCTCAGTGTTGTGAGAACGATGACTGGTTAAAATTTTTGGTGGTTTCTTGTTCAGTCCATAGGCCTACATCATGTGGCAAACCGGTGAGCATATGGCTCTATTAGTATAGGAGATACCTGAAAACATATCACACTTTTCATCATAGTGCTTTTACCAATGCATAAAATGCATGGAGAAGTCATTTCGAATGACTGGTCCTCAGTGTTGTGAGAACGATGACTGGTTAAAATTTTTGGTGGTTTCTTGTTCAGTCCATAGGCCCACATCATGTGACAAACCGGTGAGCATGTGGCTCTATTAGTATAGGAGATACCTGAAAACATATCACACTTTTCATCATAGTGCTTTTACCAATGCATAAAATGCATGGAGAAGTCATTTCGAATGACTGGTCCTCAGTGTTGTTAGAACGATGACTGGTTAAAATTTTTGGTGGTTTCTTGTTCAGTCCATAGGCCTACATCATGTGGCAAACCGGTGAGCATGTGGCTCTATTAGTATAGGAGATACCTGAAAACATATCACACTTTTCATCATAGTGCTTTTACCAATGCATAAAATGCATGGAGAAGTCATTTCGAATGACTGGTCCTCAGTGTTGTGAGAACAATGACTGGTTAAAATTTTTGGTGGTTTCTTGTTCAGTCCATAGGCCTACATCATGTGGCAAACCGGTGAGCATGTGGCTCTATTAGTATAGGAGATACCTGAAAACATATCACACTTTTCATCATAGTGCTTTTACCAATGCATAAAATGCATGGAGAAGTCATTTCGAATGACTGGTCCTCAGTGTTGTGAGAACGATGACTGGTTAAAATTTTTGGTGGTTTCTTGTTCAGTCCATAGGCCTACATCATGTGGCAAACCGGTGAGCATATGGCTCTATTAGTATAGGAGATACCTGAAAACATATCACACTTTTCATCATAGTGCTTTTACCAATGCATAAAATGCATGGAGAAGTCATTTTGAATGACTGGTCCTCAGTGTTGTGAGAACGATGACTGGTTAAAATTTTTGGTGGTTTCTTGTTCAGTCCATAGGCCTACATCATGTGGCAAACCGGTGAGCATGTGGCTCTATTAGTATAGGAGATACCTGAAAACATATCACACTTTTCATCATAGTGCTTTTACCAATGCATAAAATGCATGGAGAAGTCATTTCGAATGACTGGTCCTCAGTGTTGTGAGAACGATGACTGGTTAAAATTTTTGGTGGTTTCTTGTTCAGTCCATAGGCCTACATCATGTGGCAAACCGGTGAGCATATGGCTCTATTAGTATAGGAGATACCTGAAAACATATCACACTTTTCATCATAGTGCTTTTACCAATGCATAAAATGCATGGAGAAGTCATTTCGAATGACTGGTCCTCAGTGTTGTGAGAACGATGACTGGTGAAAATTTTTGGTGGTTTCTTGTTCAGTCCATAGGCCCACATCATGTGACAAACCGGTGAGCATGTGGCTCTATTAGTATAGGAGATACCTGAAAACATATCACACTTTTCATCATAGTGCTTTTACCAATGCATAAAATGCATGGAGAAGTCATTTCGAATGACTGGTCCTCAGTGTTGTGAGAACGATGACTGGTTAAAATTTTTGGTGTCTTGTTCAGTCCATAGGCCTACATCATGTGGCAAACCGGTGAGCATGTGGCTCTATTAGTATAGGAGATACCTGAAAACATATCACACTTTTCATCATAGTGCTTTTACCAATGCATAAAATGCATGGAGAAGTCATTTCGAATGACTGGTCCTCAGTGTTGTGAGAACGATGACTGGTTAAAATTTTTGGTGGTTTCTTGTTCAGTCCATAGGCCTACATCATGTGGCAAACCGGTGAGCATGTGGCTCTATTAGTATAGGAGATACCTGAAAACATATCACACTTTTCATCATAGTGCTTTTACCAATGCATAAAATGCATGGAGAAGTCATTTTGAATGACTGGTCCTCAGTGTTGTGAGAACGATGACTGGTTAAAATTTTTGGTGGTTTCTTGTTCAGTCCATAGGCCTACATCATGTGGCAAACCGGTGAGCATGTGGCTCTATTAGTATAGGAGATACCTGAAAACATATCACACTTTTCATCATAGTGCTTTTACCAATGCATAAAATGCATGGAGAAGTCATTTCGAATGACTGGTCCTCAGTGTTGTGAGAACGATGACTGGTTAAAATTTTTGGTGGTTTCTTGTTCAGTCCATAGGCCTACATCATGTGGCAAACCGGTGAGCATATGGCTCTATTAGTATAGGAGATACCTGAAAACATATCACACTTTTCATCATAGTGCTTTTACCAATGCATAAAATGCATGGAGAAGTCATTTCGAATGACTGGTCCTCAGTGTTGTGAGAACGATGACTGGTTAAAATTTTTGGTGGTTTCTTGTTCAGTCCATAGGCCCACATCATGTGACAAACCTGTGAGCATGTGGCTCTATTAGTATAGGAGATACCTGAAAACATATCACACTTTTCATCATAGTGCTTTTACCAATGCATAAAATGCATGGAGAAGTCATTTCGAATGACTGGTCCTCAGTGTTGTGAGAACGATGACTTGTTAAAATTTTTGGTGGTTTCTTGTTCAGTCCATAGGCCTACATCATGTGGCAAACCGGTGAGCATGTGGCTCTATTAGTATAGGAGATACCTGAAAACATATCACACTTTTCATCATAGTGCTTTTACCAATGCATAAAATGCATGGAGAAGTCATTTCGAATGACTGGTCCTCAGTGTTGTGAGAACGATGACTGGTTAAAATTTTTGGTGGTTTCTTGTTCAGTCCATAGGCCCACATCATGTGGCAAACCGGTGAGCATGTGGCTCTATTAGTATAGGAGATACTTGAAAACATATCACACTTTTCATCATAGTGCTTTTACCAATGCATAAAATGCATGGAGAAGTCATTTTGAATGACTGGTCCTCAGTGTTGTGAGAACGATGACTGGTTAAAATTTTTGGTGGTTTCTTGTTCAGTCCATAGGCCTACATCATGTGGCAAACCGGTGAGCATGTGGCTCTATTAGTATAGGAGATACCTGAAAACATATCACACTTTTCATCATAGTGCTTTTACCAATGCATAAAATGCATGGAGAAGTCATTTCGAATGACTGGTCCTCAGTGTTGTGAGAACGATGACTGGTTAAAATTTTTGGTGGTTTCTTGTTCAGTCCATAGGCCTACATCATGTGGCAAACCGGTGAGCATATGGCTCTATTAGTATAGGAGATACCTGAAAACATATCACACTTTTCATCATAGTGCTTTTACCAATGCATAAAATGCATGGAGAAGTCATTTCGAATGACTGGTCCTCAGTGTTGTGAGAACGATGACTGGTTATAATTTTTGGTGGTTTCTTGTTCAGTCCATAGGCCCACATCATGTGACAAACCGGTGAGCATGTGGCTCTATTAGTATAGGAGATACCTGAAAACATATCACACTTTTCATCATAGTGCTTTTACCAATGCATAAAATGCATGGAGAAGTCATTTCGAATGACTGGTCCTCAGTGTTGTTAGAACGATGACTGGTTAAAATTTTTGGTGGTTTCTTGTTCAGTCCATAGGCCTACATCATGTGGCAAACCGGTGAGCATGTGGCTCTATTAGTATAGGAGATACCTGAAAACATATCACACTTTTCATCATAGTGCTTTTACCAATGCATAAAATGCATGGAGAAGTCATTTCGAATGACTGGTCCTCAGTGTTGTGAGAACAATGACTGGTTAAAATTTTTGGTGGTTTCTTGTTCAGTCCATAGGCCTACATCATGTGGCAAACCGGTGAGCATGTGGCTCTATTAGTATAGGAGATACCTGAAAACATATCACACTTTTCATCATAGTGCTTTTACCAATGCATAAAATGCATGGAGAAGTCATTTCGAATGACTGGTCCTCAGTGTTGTGAGAACGATGACTGGTTAAAATTTTTGGTGGTTTCTTGTTCAGTCCATAGGCCTACATCATGTGGCAAACCGGTGAGCATATGGCTCTATTAGTATAGGAGATACCTGAAAACATATCACACTTTTCATCATAGTGCTTTTACCAATGCATAAAATGCATGGAGAAGTCATTTCGAATGACTGGTCCTCAGTGTTGTGAGAACGATGACTTGTTAAAATTTTTGGTGGTTTCTTGTTCAGTCCATAGGCCTACATCATGTGGCAAACCGGTGAGCATGTGGCTCTATTAGTATAGGAGATACCTGAAAACATATCACACTTTTCATCATAGTGCTTTTACCAATGCATAAAATGCATGGAGAAGTCATTTCGAATGACTGGTCCTCAGTGTTGTGAGAACGATGACTGGTTAAAATTTTTGGTGGTTTCTTGTTCAGTCCATAGGCCCACATCATGTGGCAAACCGGTGAGCATGTGGCTCTATTAGTATAGGAGATACTTGAAAACATATCACACTTTTCATCATAGTGCTTTTACCAATGCATAAAATGCATGGAGAAGTCATTTTGAATGACTGGTCCTCAGTGTTGTGAGAACGATGACTGGTTAAAATTTTTGGTGGTTTCTTGTTCAGTCCATAGGCCTACATCATGTGGCAAACCGGTGAGCATGTGGCTCTATTAGTATAGGAGATACCTGAAAACATATCACACTTTTCATCATAGTGCTTTTACCAATGCATAAAATGCATGGAGAAGTCATTTCGAATGACTGGTCCTCAGTGTTGTGAGAACGATGACTGGTTAAAATTTTTGGTGGTTTCTTGTTCAGTCCATAGGCCTACATCATGTGGCAAACCGGTGAGCATATGGCTCTATTAGTATAGGAGATACCTGAAAACATATCACACTTTTCATCATAGTGCTTTTACCAATGCATAAAATGCATGGAGAAGTCATTTCGAATGACTGGTCCTCAGTGTTGTGAGAACGATGACTGGTTAAAATTTTTGGTGGTTTCTTGTTCAGTCCATAGGCCCACATCATGTGACAAACCGGTGAGCATGTGGCTCTATTAGTATAGGAGATACCTGAAAACATATCACACTTTTCATCATAGTGCTTTTACCAATGCATAAAATGCATGGAGAAGTCATTTCGAATGACTGGTCCTCAGTGTTGTTAGAACGATGACTGGTTAAAATTTTTGGTGGTTTCTTGTTCAGTCCATAGGCCTACATCAGCAAACCGGTGAGCATGTGGCTCTATTAGTATAGGAGATACCTGAAAACATATCACACTTTTCATCATAGTGCTTTTACCAATGCATAAAATGCATGGAGAAGTCATTTCGAATGACTGGTCCTCAGTGTTGTGAGAACGATGACTTGTTAAAATTTTTGGTGGTTTCTTGTTCAGTCCATAGGCCTACATCATGTGGCAAACCGGTGAGCATGTGGCTCTATTAGTATAGGAGATACCTGAAAACATATCACACTTTTCATCATAGTGCTTTTACCAATGCATAAAATGCATGGAGAAGTCATTTCGAATGACTGGTCCTCAGTGTTGTGAGAACGATGACTGGTTAAAATTTTTGGTGGTTTCTTGTTCAGTCCATAGGCCTACATCATGTGGCAAACCGGTGAGCATGTGGCTCTATTAGTTTAGGAGATACCTGAAAACATATCACACTTTTCATCATAGTGCTTTTACCAATGCATAAAATGCATGGAGAAGTCATTTCGAATGACTGGTCCTCAGTGTTGTGAGAACGATGACTGGTTAAAATTTTTGGTGGTTTCTTGTTCAGTCCATAGGCCTACATCATGTGGCAAACCAGTGAGCATGTGGCTCTATTAGTATAGGAGATACCTGAAAACATATCACACTTTTCATCATAGTGCTTTTACCAATGCATAAAATGCATGGAGAAGTCATTTCGAATGACTGGTCCTCAGTGTTGTGAGAACGATGACTGGTTAAAATTTTTGGTGGTTTCTTGTTCAGTCCATAGGCCTACATCATGTGGCAAACCAGTGAGCATGTGGCTCTATTAGTATAGGAGATACCTGAAAACATATCACACTTTTCATCATAGTGCTTTTACCAATGCATAAAATGCATGGAGAAGTCATTTCGAATGACTGGTCCTCAGTGTTGTGAGAACGATGACTGGTTAAAATTTTTGGTGGTTTCTTGTTCAGTCCATAGGCCTACATCATGTGGCAAACCAGTGAGCATGTGGCTCTATTAGTATAGGAGATACCTGAAAACATATCACACTTTTCATCATAGTGCTTTTACCAATGCATAAAATGCATGGAGAAGTCATTTCGAATGACTGGTCCTCAGTGTTGTGAGAACGATGACTGGTTAAAATTTTTGGTGGTTTCTTGTTCAGTCCATAGGCCTACATCATGTGGCAAACCAGGTGAGCATGTGGCTCTATTAGTATAGGAGATACCTGAAAACATATCACACTTTTCATCATAGTGCTTTTACCAATGCATAAAATGCATGGAGAAGTCATTTCGAATGACTGGTCCTCAGTGTTGTGAGAACGATGACTGGTTAAAATTTTTGGTGGTTTCTTGTTCAGTCCATAGGCCTACATCATGTGGCAAACCGGTGAGCATGTGGCTCTATTAGTATAGGAGATACCTGAAAACATATCACACTTTTCATCATAGTGCTTTTACCAATGCATAAAATGCATGGAGAAGTCATTTCGAATGACTGGTCCTCAGTGTTGTGAGAACGATGACTGGTTAAAATTTTTGGTGGTTTCTTGTTCAGTCCATAGGCCTACATCATGTGGCAAACCGGTGAGCATGTGGCTCTATTAGTATAGGAGATACCTGAAAACATATCACACTTTTCATCATAGTGCTTTTACCAATGCATAAAATGCATGGAGAAGTCATTTCGAATGACTGGTCCTCAGTGTTGTGAGAACGATGACTGGTTAAAATTTTTGGTGGTTTCTTGTTCAGTCCATAGGCCTACATCATGTGGCAAACCGGTGAGCATGTGGCTCTATTAGTATAGGAGATACCTGAAAACATATCACACTTTTCATCATAGTGCTTTTACCAATGCATAAAATGCATGGAGAAGTCATTTCGAATGACTGGTCCTCAGTGTTGTGAGAACGATGACTGGTTAAAATTTTTGGTGGTTTCTTGTTCAGTCCATAGGCCTACATCATGTGGCAAACCGGTGAGCATGTGGCTCTATTAGTATAGGAGATACCTGAAAACATATCACACTTTTCATCATAGTGCTTTTACCAATGCATAAAATGCATGGAGAAGTCATTTCGAATGACTGGTCCTCAGTGTTGTGAGAACGATGACTGGTTAAAATTTTTGGTGGTTTCTTGTTCAGTCCATAGGCCTACATCATGTGGCAAACCAGTGAGCATGTGGCTCTATTAGTATAGGAGATACCTGAAAACATATCACACTTTTCATCATAGTGCTTTTACCAATGCATAAAATGCATGGAGAAGTCATTTCGAATGACTGGTCCTCAGTGTTGTGAGAACGATGACTGGTTAAAATTTTTGGTGGTTTCTTGTTCAGTCCATAGGCCTACATCATGTGGCAAACCAGTGAGCATGTGGCTCTATTAGTATAGGAGATACCTTAAAACATATCACACTTTTCATCATAGTGCTTTTACCAATGCATAAAATGCATGGAGAAGTCATTTCGAATGACTGGTCCTCAGTGTTGTGAGAACGATGACTGGTTAAAATTTTTGGTGGTTTCTTGTTCAGTCCATAGGCCTACATCATGTGGCAAACCGGTGAGCATGTGGCTCTATTAGTATAGGAGATACCTGAAAACATATCACACTTTTCATCATAGTGCTTTTACCAATGCATAAAATGCATGGAGAAGTCATTTCGAATGACTGGTCCTCAGTGTTGTGAGAACGATGACTGGTTAAAATTTTTGGTGGTTTCTTGTTCAGTCCATAGGCCTACATCATGTGGCAAACCAGTGAGCATGTGGCTCTATTAGTATAGGAGATACCTGAAAACATATCACACTTTTCATCATAGTGCTTTTACCAATGCATAAAATGCATGGAGAAGTCATTTCGAATGACTGGTCCTCAGTGTTGTGAGAACGATGACTGGTTAAAATTTTTGGTGGTTTCTTGTTCAGTCCATAGGCCTACATCATGTGGCAAACCGGTGAGCATGTGGCTCTATTAGTATAGGAGATACCTGAAAACATATCACACTTTTCATCATAGTGCTTTTACCAATGCATAAAATGCATGGAGAAGTCATTTCGAATGACTGGTCCTCAGTGTTGTGAGAACGATGACTGGTTAAAATTTTTGGTGGTTTCTTGTTCAGTCCATTAGGCCTACATCATGTGGCAAACCGGTGAGCATGTGGCTCTATTAGTATAGGAGATACCTGAAAACATATCACACTTTTCATCATAGTGCTTTTACCAATGCATAAAATGCATGGAGAAGTCATTTCGAATGACTGGTCCTCAGTGTTGTGAGAACGATGACTGGTTAAAATTTTTGGTGGTTTCTTGTTCAGTCCATAGGCCTACATCATGTGGCAAACCGGTGAGCATGTGGCTCTATTAGTATAGGAGATACCTGAAAACATATCACACTTTTCATCATAGTGCTTTTACCAATGCATAAAATGCATGGAGAAGTCATTTCGAATGACTGGTCCTCAGTGTTGTGAGAACGATGACTGGTTAAAATTTTTGGTGGTTTCTTGTTCAGTCCATAGGCCTACATCATGTGGCAAACCGGTGAGCATGTGGCTCTATTAGTATAGGAGATACCTGAAAACATATCACACTTTTCATCATAGTGCTTTTACCAATGCATAAAATGCATGGAGAAGTCATTTCGAATAACTGGTCCTCAGTGTTGTGAGAACGATGACTGGTTAAAATTTTTGGTGGTTTCTTGTTCAGTCCATAGGCCTACATCATGTGGCAAACCGGTGAGCATGTGGCTCTATTAGTATAGGAGATACCTGAAAACATATCACACTTTTCATCATAGTGCTTTTACCAATGCATAAAATGCATGGAGAAGTCATTTCGAATGACTGGTCCTCAGTGTTGTGAGAACGATGACTGGTTAAAATTTTTGGTGGTTTCTTGTTCAGTCCATATGCCTACATCATGTGGCAAACCGGTGAGCATGTGGCTCTATTAGTATAGGAGATACCTGAAAACATATCACACTTTTCATCATAGTGCTTTTACCAATGCATAAAATGCATGGAGAAGTCATTTCGAATGACTGGTCCTCAGTGTTGTGAGAACGATGACTGGTTAAAATTTTTGGTGGTTTCTTGTTCAGTCCATAGGCCTACATCATGTGGCAAACCGGTGAGCATGTGGCTCTATTAGTATAGGAGATACCTGAAAACATATCACACTTTTCATCATAGTGCTTTTACCAATGCATAAAATGCATGGAGAAGTCATTTCGAATGACTGGTCCTCAGTGTTGTGAGAACGATGACTGGTTAAAATTTTTGGTGGTTTCTTGTTCAGTCCATAGGCCTACATCATGTGGCAAACCGGTGAGCATGTGGCTCTATTAGTATAGGAGATACCTGAAAACATATCACACTTTTCATCATAGTGCTTTTACCAATGCATAAAATGCATGGAGAAGTCATTTCGAATGACTGGTCCTCAGTGTTGTGAGAACGATGACTGGTTAAAATTTTTGGTGGTTTCTTGTTCAGTCCATAGGCCTACATCATGTGGCAAACCGGTGAGCATGTGGCTCTATTAGTATAGGAGATACCTGAAAACATATCACACTTTTCATCATAGTGCTTTTACCAATGCATAAAATGCATGGAGAAGTCATTTCGAATGACTGGTCCTCAGTGTTGTGAGAACGATGACTGGTTAAAATTTTTGGTGGTTTCTTGTTCAGTCCATAGGCCTACATCATGTGGCAAACCGGTGAGCATGTGGCTCTATTAGTATAGGAGATACCTGAAAACATATCACACTTTTCATCATAGTGCTTTTACCAATGCATAAAATGCATGGAGAAGTCATTTCGAATGACTGGTCCTCAGTGTTGTGAGAACGATGACTGGTTAAAATTTTTGGTGGTTTCTTGTTCAGTCCATAGGCCTACATCATGTGGCAAACCGGTGAGCATGTGGCTCTATTAGTATAGGAGATACCTGAAAACATATCACACTTTTCATCATAGTGCTTTTACCAATGCATAAAATGCATGGAGAAGTCATTTCGAATGACTGGTCCTCAGTGTTGTGAGAACGATGACTGGTTAAAATTTTTGGTGGTTTCTTGTTCAGTCCATAGGCCTACATCATGTGGCAAAGCCGGTGAGCATGTGGCTCTATTAGTATAGGAGGTACCTGAAAACATATCACACTTTTCATCATAGTGCTTTTACCAATGCATAAAATGCATGGAGAAGTCATTTCGAATGACTGGTCCTCAGTGTTGTGAGAACGATGACTGGTTAAAATTTTTGGTGGTTTCTTGTTCAGTCCATAGGCCTACATCATGTGGCAAACCGGTGAGCATGTGGCTCTATTAGTATAGGAGATACCTGAAAACATATCACACTTTTCATCATAGTGCTTTTACCAATGCATAAAATGCATGGAGAAGTCATTTCGAATGACTGGTCCTCAGTGTTGTGAGAACGATGACTGGTTAAAATTTTTGGTGGTTTCTTGTTCAGTCCATAGGCCTACATCATGTGGCAAACCGGTGAGCATGTGGCTCTATTAGTATAGGAGATACCTGAAAACATATCACACTTTTCATCATAGTGCTTTTACCAATGCATAAAATGCATGGAGAAGTCATTTCGAATGACTGGTCCTCAGTGTTGTGAGAACGATGACTGGTTAAAATTTTTGGTGGTTTCTTGTTCAGTCCATAGGCCTACATCATGTGGCAAACCGGTGAGCATGTGGCTCTATTAGTATAGGAGATACCTGAAAACATATCACACTTTTCATCATAGTGCTTTTACCAATGCATAAAATGCATGGAGAAGTCATTTCGAATGACTGGTCCTCAGTGTTGTGAGTACGATGACTGGTTAAAATTTTTGGTGGTTTCTTGTTCAGTCCATAGGCCTACATCATGTGGCAAACCGGTGAGCATGTGGCTCTATTAGTATAGGAGATACCTGAAAACATATCACACTTTTCATCATAGTGCTTTTACCAATGCATAAAATGCATGGAGAAGTCATTTCGAATGACTGGTCCTCAGTGTTGTGAGAACGATGACTGGTTAAAATTTTTGGTGGTTTCTTGTTCAGTCCATAGGCCTACATCATGTGGCAAACCGGTGAGCATGTGGCTCTATTAGTATAGGAGATACCTGAAAACATATCACACTTTTCATCATAGTGCTTTTACCAATGCATAAAATGCATGGAGAAGTCATTTCGAATGACTGGTCCTCAGTGTTGTGAGAACGATGACTGGTTAAAATTTTTGGTGGTTTCTTGTTCAGTCCATAGGCCTACATCATGTGGCAAACCGGTGAGCATGTGGCTCTATTAGTATAGGAGATACCTGAAAACATATCACACTTTTCATCATAGTGCTTTTACCAATGCATAAAATGCATGGAGAAGTCATTTCGAATGACTGGTCCTCAGTGTTGTGAGAACGATGACTGGTTAAAATTTTTGGTGGTTTCTTGTTCAGTCCATAGGCCTACATCATGTGGCAAACCGGTGAGCATGTGGCTCTATTAGTATAGGAGATACCTGAAAACATATCACACTTTTCATCATAGTGCTTTTACCAATGCATAAAATGCATGGAGAAGTCATTTCGAATGACTGGTCCTCAGTGTTGTGAGAACGATGACTGGTTAAAATTTTTGGTGGTTTCTTGTTCAGTCCATAGGCCTACATCATGTGGCAAACCGGTGAGCATGTGGCTCTATTAGTATAGGAGATACCTGAAAACATATCACACTTTTCATCATAGTGCTTTTACCAATGCAGAAAATGCATGGAGAAGTCATTTCGAATGACTGGTCCTCAGTGTTGTGAGAACGATGACTGGTTAAAATTTTTGGTCGTTTCTTGTTCAGTCCATAGGCCTACATCATGTGGCAAACCGGTGAGCATGTGGCTCTATTAGTTTAGGAGATACCTGAAAACATATCACACTTTTCATCATAGTGCTTTTACCAATGCATAAAATGCATGGAGAAGTCATTTCGAATGACTGGTCCTCAGTGTTGTGAGAACGATGACTGGTTAAAATTTTTGGTGGTTTCTTGTTCAGTCCATAGGCCTACATCATGTGGCAAACCAGTGAGCATGTGGCTCTATTAGTATAGGAGATACCTGAAAACATATCACACTTTTCATCATAGTGCTTTTACCAATGCATAAAATGCATGGAGAAGTCATTTCAAATGACTGGTCCTCAGTGTTGTGAGAACGATGACTGGTTAAAATTTTTGGTGGTTTCTTGTTCAGTCCATAGGCCTACATCATGTGGCAAACCAGTGAGCATGTGGCTCTATTAGTATAGGAGATACCTGAAAACATATCACACTTTTCATCATAGTGCTTTTACCAATGCATAAAATGCATGGAGAAGTCATTTCGAATGACTGGTCCTCAGTGTTGTGAGAACGATGACTGGTTAAAATTTTTGGTGGTTTCTTGTTCAGTCCATAGGCCTACATCATGTGGCAAACCGGTGAGCATGTGGCTCTATTAGTATAGGAGATACCTGAAAACATATCACACTTTTCATCATAGTGCTTTTACCAATGCATAAAATGCATGGAGAAGTCATTTCGAATGACTGGTCCTCAGTGTTGTGAGAACGATGACTGGTTAAAATTTTTGGTGGTTTCTTGTTCAGTCCATAGGCCTACATCATGTGGCAAACCAGTGAGCATGTGGCTCTATTAGTATAGGAGATACCTGAAAACATATCACACTTTTCATCATAGTGCTTTTACCAATGCATAAAATGCATGGAGAAGTCATTTCGAATGACTGGTCCTCAGTGTTGTGAGAACGATGACTGGTTAAAATTTTTGGTGGTTTCTTGTTCAGTCCATAGGCCTACATCATGTGGCAAACCGGTGAGCATGTGGCTCTATTAGTATAGGAGATACCTGAAAACATATCACACTTTTCATCATAGTGCTTTTACCAATGCATAAAATGCATGGAGAAGTCATTTCGAATGACTGGTCCTCAGTGTTGTGAGAACGATGACTGGTTAAAATTTTTGGTGGTTTCTTGTTCAGTCCATAGGCCTACATCATGTGGCAAACCGGTGAGCATGTGGCTCTATTAGTATAGGAGATACCTGAAAACATATCACACTTTTCATCATAGTGCTTTTACCAATGCATAAAATGCATGGAGAAGTCATTTCGAATGACTGGTCCTCAGTGTTGTGAGAACGATGACTGGTTAAAATTTTTGGTGGTTTCTTGTTCAGTCCATAGGCCTACATCATGTGGCAAACCGGTGAGCATGTGGCTCTATTAGTATAGGAGATACCTGAAAACATATCACACTTTTCATCATAGTGCTTTTACCAATGCATAAAATGCAAGGAGAAGTCATTTCGAATGACTGGTCCTCAGTGTTGTGAGAACGATGACTGGTTAAAATTTTTGGTGGTTTCTTGTTCAGTCCATAGGCCTACATCATGTGGCAAACCGGTGAGCATGTGGCTCTATTAGTATAGGAGATACCTGAAAACATATCACACTTTTCATCATAGTGCTTTTACCAATGCATAAAATGCATGGAGAAGTCATTTCGAATGACTGGTCCTCAGTGTTGTGAGAACGATGACTGGTTAAAATTTTTGGTGGTTTCTTGTTCAGTCCATAGGCCTACATCATGTGGCAAACCGGTGAGCATGTGGCTCTATTAGTATAGGAGATACCTGAAAACATATCACACTTTTCATCATAGTGCTTTTACCAATGCATAAAATGCATGGAGAAGTCATTTCGAATGACTGGTCCTCAGTGTTGTGAGAACGATGACTGGTTAAAATTTTTGGTGGTTTCTTGTTCAGTCCATAGGCCTACATCATGTGGCAAACCGGTGAGCATGTGGCTCTATTAGTATAGGAGATACCTGAAAACATATCACACTTTTCATCATAGTGCTTTTACCAATGCATAAAATGCATGGAGAAGTCATTTCGAATGACTGGTCCTCAGTGTTGTGAGAACGATGACTGGTTAAAATTTTTGGTGGTTTCTTGTTCAGTCCATGGGCCTACATCATGTGGCAAACCGGTGAGCATGTGGCTCTATTAGTATAGGAGATACCTGAAAACATATCACACTTTTCATCATAGTGCGTTTACCAATGCATAAAATGCATGGAGAAGTCATTTCGAATGACTGGTCCTCAGTGTTGTGAGAACGATGACTGGTTAAAATTTTGGTGGTTTCTTGTTCAGTCCATAGGCCTACATCATGTGGCAAACCGGTGAGCATGTGGCTCTATTAGTATAGGAGATACCTGAAAACATATCACACTTTTCATCATAGTGCTTTTACCAATGGATAAAATGCATGGAGAAGTCAATTCGAATGACTGGTCCTCAGTGTTGTGAGAACGATGACTGGTTAAAATTTTTGGTGGTTTCTTGTTCAGTCCATGGGCCTACATCATGTGGCAAACCGGTGAGCATGTGACTCTATTAGTATAGGAGATACCTGAAAACATATCACACTTTTCATCATAGTGCTTTTACCAATGCATAAAATGCATGGAGAAGTCATTTCGAATGACTGGTCCTCAGTGTTGTGAGAACGATGACTGGTTAAAATTTTTGGTGGTTTCTTGTTCAGTCCATAGGCCTACATCATGTGGCAAACCGGTGAGCATGTGGCTCTATTAGTATAGGAGATATCTGAAAACATATCACACTTTTCATCATAGTGCTTTTACCAATGCAGAAAATGCATGGAGAAGTCATTTCGAATGACTGATCCTCAGTGTTGTGAGAACGATGACTGGTTAAAATTTTTGGTGGTTTCTTGTTCAGTCCATAGGCCTACATCATGTGGCAAACCGGTGAGCATGTGGCTCTATTAGTATAGGAGATACCTGAAAACATATCACACTTTTCATCATAGTGCTTTTACCAATGCATAAAATGCATGGAGAAGTCAATTCGAATGACTGGTCCTCAGTGTTGTGAGAACGATGACTGGTTAAAATTTTTGGTGGTTTCTTGTTCAGTCCATGGGCCTACATCATGTGGCAAACCGGTGAGCATGTGACTCTATTAGTATAGGAGATACCTGAAAACATATCACACTTTTCATCATAGTGCTTTTACCAATGCATAAAATGCATGGAGAAGTCATTTCGAATGACTGGTCCTCAGTGTTGTGAGAACGATGACTGGTTAAAATTTTTGGTGGTTTCTTGTTCAGTCCATGGGCCTACATCACGTGGCAAACCGGTGAGCATGTGTCTCTATTAGTATAGTAGATACCTGAAAACATATCACACTTTTCATCATAGTGCTTTTACCAATGCAGAAAATGCATGGAGAAGTCATTTCGAATGACTGGTCCTCAGTGTTGTGAGAACGATGACTGGTTAAAATTTTTGGTGGTTTCTTGTTCAGTCCATAGGCCTACATCATGTGGCAAACCGGTGAGCATGTGGCTCTATTAGTATAGGAGATACCTGAAAACATATCACACTTTTCATCATAGTGCTTTTACCAATGCATAAAATGCATGGAGAAGTCATTTCGAATGACTGGTCCTCAGTGTTGTGAGAACGATGACTGGTTAAAATTTTTGGTGGTTTCTTGTTCAGTCCATAGGCCTACATCATGTGGCAAACCGGTGAGCATGTGGCTCTATTAGTATAGGAGATACCTGAAAACATATCACACTTTTCATCATAGTGCTTTTACCAATGCATAAAATGCATGGAGAAGTCATTTCGAATGACTGGTCCTCAGTGTTGTGAGAACGATGACTGGTTAAAATTTTTGGTGGTTTCTTGTTCAGTCCATAGGCCTACATCATGTGGCAAACCGGTGAGAATGTGGCTCTATTAGTATAGGAGATACCTGAAAACATATCACACTTTTCATCACAGTGCTTTTACCAATGCATAAAATGCATGTAGAAGTCATTTCGAATGACTGGTCCTCAGTGTTGTGAGAACGATGACTGGTTAAAATTTTTGGTGGTTTCTTGTTCAGTCCATAGGCCTACATCATGTGGCAAACCGGTGAGCATGTGGCTCTATTAGTATAGGAGATACCTGAAAACATATCACACTTTTCATCATAGTGCTTTTACCAATGCATAAAATGCATGGAGAAGTCATTTCGAATGACTGGTCCTCAGTGTTGTGAGAACGATGACTGGTTAAAATTTTTGGTGGTTTCTTGTTCAGTCCATAGGCCTACATCATGTGGCAAACCGGTGAGCATGTGGCTCTATTAGTATAGGAGATACCTGAAAACATATCACACTTTTCATCATAGTGCTTTTACCAATGCATAAAATGCATGGAGAAGTCATTTCGAATGACTGGTCCTCAGTGTTGTGAGAACGATGACTGGTTAAAATTTTTGGTGGTTTCTTGTTCAGTCCATAGGCCTACATCATGTGGCAAACCGGTGAGCATGTGGCTCTATTAGTATAGGAGATACCTGAAAACATATCACACTTTTCATCATAGTGCTTTTACCAATGCATAAAATGCATGGAGAAGTCATTTCGAATGACTGGTCCTCAGTGTTGTGAGAACGATGACTGGTTAAAATTTTTGGTGGTTTCTTGTTCAGTCCATAGGCCTACATCATGTGGCAAACCGGTGAGCATGTGGCTCTATTAGTATAGGAGATACCTGAAAACATATCACACTTTTCATCATAGTGCTTTTACCAATGCATAAAATGCATGGAGAAGTCATTTCGAATGACTGATCCTCAGTGTTGTGAGAACGATGACTGGTTAAAATTTTTGGTGGTTTCTTGTTCAGTCCATAGGCCTACATCATGTGGCAAACCGGTGAGCATGTGGCTCTATTAGTATAGGAGATACCTGAAAACATATCACACTTTTCATCATAGTGCTTTTACCAATGCATAAAATGCATGGAGAAGTCATTTCGAATGACTGGTCCTCAGTGTTGTGAGAACGATGACTGGTTAAAATTTTTGGTGGTTTCTTGTTCAGTCCATAGGCCTACATCATGTGGCAATCCGGTGAGCATGTGGCTCTATTAGTATAGGAGATACCTGAAAACATATCACACTTTTCATCATAGTGCTTTTACCAATGCAGAAAATGCATGGAGAAGTCATTTCGAATGACTGGTCCTCAGTGTTGTGAGAACGATGACTGGTTAAAATTTTTGGTGGTTTCTTGTTCAGTCCATAGGCCTACATCATGTGGCAAACCGGTGAGCATGTGGCTCTATTAGTATATGAGATACCTGAAAACATATCACACTTTTCATCATAGTGCTTTTACCAATGCATAAAATGCATGGAGAAGTCATTTCGAATGACTGGTCCTCAGTGTTGTGAGAACGATGACTGGTTAAAATTTTTGGTGGTTTCTTGTTCAGTCCATAGGCCTACATCATGTGGCAAACCGGTGAGCATGTGGCTCTATTAGTATTGGAGATACCTGAAAACATATCACACTTTTCATCATAGTGCTTTTACCAATGCATAAAATGCATGGAGAAGTCATTTCGAATGACTGGTCCTCAGTGTTGTGAGAACGATGACTGGTTAAAATTTTTGGTGGTTTCTTGTTCAGTCCATAGGCCTACATCATGTGGCAAACCGGTGAGCATGTGGCTCTATTAGTATAGGAGATACCTGAAAACATATCACACTTTTCATCATAGTGCTTTTACCAATGCATAAAATGCATGGAGAAGTCATTTCGAATGACTGGTCCTCAGTGTTGTGAGAACGATGACTGGTTAAAATTTTTGGTGGTTTCTTGTTCAGTCCATAGGCCTACATCATGTGGCAAACCGGTGAGCATGTGGCTCTATTAGTATAGGAGATACCTGAAAACATATCACACTTTTCATCATAGTGCTTTTACCAATGCATAAAATGCATGGAGAAGTCATTTCGAATGACTGGTCCTCAGTGTTGTGAGAACGATGACTGGTTAAAATTTTTGGTGGTTTCTTGTTCAGTCCATAGGCCTACATCATGTGGCAAACCGGTGAGCATGTGGCTCTATTAGTATAGGAGATACCTGAAAACATATCACACTTTTCATCATAGTGCTTTTACCAATGCATAAAATGCATGGAGAAGTCATTTCGAATGACTGGTCCTCAGTGTTGTGAGAACGATGACTGGTTAAAATTTTTGGTGGTTAATTGTTCAGTCCATAGGCCTACATCATGTGGCAAACTGGTGAGCATGTGGCTCTATTAGTATAGGAGATACCTGAAAACATATCACACTTTTCATCATAGTGCTTTTACCAATGCATAAAATGCATGGAGAAGTCATTTCGAATGACTGGTCCTCAGTGTTGTGAGAACGATGACTGGTTAAAATTTTTGGTGGTTTCTTGTTCAGTCCATAGGCCTACATCATGTGGCAAACCGGTGAGCATGTGGCTCTATTAGTATAGGAGATACCTGAAAACATATCACACTTTTCATCATAGTGCTTTTACCAATGCAGAAAATGCATGGAGAAGTCATTTCGAATGACTGGTCCTCAGTGTTGTGAGAACGATGACTGGTTAAAATTTTTGGTGGTTTCTTGTTCAGTCCATAGGCCTACATCATGTGGCAAACCGGTGAGCATGTGGCTCTATTAGTATAGGAGATACCTGAAAACATATCACACTTTTCATCATAGTGCTTTTACCAATGCATAAAATGCATGGAGAAGTCATTTCGAATGACTGGTCCTCAGTGTTGTGAGAACGATGACTGGTTAAAATTTTTGGTGGTTTCTTGTTCAGTCCATAGGCCTACATCATGTGGCAAACCGGTGAGCATGTGGTTCTATTAGTATAGGAGATACCTGAAAACATATCACACTTTTCATCATAGTGCTTTTACCAATGCATAAAATGCATGGAGAAGTCATTTCGAATGACTGGTCCTCAGTGTTGTGAGAACGATGACTGGTTAAAATTTTTGGTGGTTTCTTGTTCAGTCCATAGGCCTACATCATGTGGCAAACCGGTGAGCATGTGGCTCTATTAGTATAGGAGATAACTGAAAACATATCACACTTTTCATCATAGTGCTTTTACCAATGCATAAAAAGCATGGAGAAGTCATTTCGAATGACTGGTCCTCAGTGTTGTGAGAACGATGACTGGTTAAAATTTTTGGTGGTTTCTTGTTCAGTCCATGGGCCTACATCATGTGGCAAACCGGTGAGCATGTGGCTCTATTAGTATAGGAGATACCTGAAAACATATCACACTTTTCATCATAGTGCTTTTAACAATGCATAAAATGCATGGAGAAGTCATTTCGAATGACTGGTCCTCAGTGTTGTGAGAACGATGACTGGTTAAAATTTTTGGTGGTTTCTTGTTCAGTCCATAGGCCTACATCATGTGGCAAACCGGTGAGCATGTGGCTCTATTAGTATAGGAGATACCTGAAAACATATCACACTTTTCATCATAGTGCTTTTACCAATGCATAAAATGCATGGAGAAGTCATTTCGAATGACTGGTCCTCAGTGTTGTGAGAACGATGACTGGTTAAAATTTTTGGTGGTTTCTTGTTCAGTCCATAGGCCTACATCATGTGGCAAACCGGTGAGCATGTGGCTCTATTAGTATAGGAGATACCTGAAAACATATCACACTTTTCATCATAGTGCTTTTACCAATGCATAAAATGCATGGAGAAGTCATTTCGAATGACTGGTCCTCAGTGTTGTGAGAACGATGACTGGTTAAAATTTTTGGTGGTTTCTTGTTCAGTCCATAGGCCTACATCATGTGGCAAACCGGTGAGCATGTGGCTCTATTAGTATAGGAGATGCCTGAAAACATATCACACTTTTCATCATAGTGCTTTTACCAATGCATAAAATGCATGGAGAAGTCATTTCGAATGACTGGTCCTCAGTGTTGTGAGAACGATGACTGGTTAAAATTTTTGGTGGTTTCTTGTTCAGTCCATAGGCCTACATCATGTGGCAAACCGGTGAGCATGTGGCTCTATTAGTATAGGAGATACCTGAAAACATCACACTTTTCATCATAGTGCTTTTACCAATGCATAAAATGCATGGAGAAGTCATTTCGAATGACTGGTCCTCAGTGTTGTGAGAACGATGACTGGTTAAAATTTTTGGTGGTTTCTTGTTCAGTCCATAGGCCTACATCATGTGGCAAACCGGTGAGCATGTGGCTCTATTAGTATAGGAGATACCTGAAAACATCACACTTTTCATCATAGTGCTTTTACCAATGCATAAAATGCATGGAGAAGTCATTTCGAATGACTGGTCCTCAGTGTTGTGAGTACGATGACTGGTTAAAATTTTTGGTGGTTTCTTGTTCAGTCCATAGGCCTACATCATGTGGCAAACCGGTGAGCATGTGGCTCTATTAGTATAGGAGATACCTGAAAACATATCACACTTTTTATCATAGTGCTTTTACCAATGCATAAAATGCATGGAGAAGTCATTTCGAATGACTGGTCCTCAGTGTTGTGAGAACGATGACTGGTTAAAATTTTTGGTGGTTTCTTGTTCAGTCCATAGGCCTACATCATGTGGCAAACCGGTGAGCATGTGGCTCTATTAGTATAGGAGATACCTGAAAACATATCACACTTTTCATCATAGTGCTTTTACCAATGCATAAAATGCATGGAGAAGTCATTTCGAATGACTGGTCCTCAGTGTTGTGAGAACGATGACTGGTTAAAATT
Source organism: Ranitomeya imitator (assembly GCF_032444005.1). Classification (NCBI taxonomy): domain Eukaryota; kingdom Metazoa; phylum Chordata; class Amphibia; order Anura; family Dendrobatidae; genus Ranitomeya; species Ranitomeya imitator. The sequence continues at coordinate 44,427 of NW_027194064.1, forward strand.
TTTGGTGGTTTCTTGTTCAGTCCATAGGCCTACATCATGTGGCAAACCGGTGAGCATGTGGCTCTATTAGTATAGGAGATACCTGAAAACATATCACACTTTTCATCATAGTGCTTTTACCAATGCATAAAATGCATGGAGAAGTCATTTCGAATGACTGGTCCTCAGTGTTGTGAGAACGATGACTGGTTAAAATTTTGGTGGTTTCTTGTTCAGTCCATAGGCCTACATCATGTGGCAAACCGGTGAGCATGTGGCTCTATTAGTATAGGAGATACCTGAAAACATATCACACTTTTCATCATAGTGCTTTTACCAATGCATAAAATGCATGGAGAAGTCAATTCGAATGACTGGTCCTCAGTGTTGTGAGAACGATGACTGGTTAAAATTTTTGGTGGTTTCTTGTTCAGTCCATGGGCCTACATCATGTGGCAAACCGGTGAGCATGTGACTCTATTAGAATAGGAGATACCTGAAAACATATCACACTTTTCATCATAGTGCTTTTACCAATGCATAAAATGCATGGAGAAGTCATTTCGAATGACTGGTCCTCAGTGTTGTGAGAACGATGACTGGTTAAAATTTTTGGTGGTTTCTTGTTCAGTCCATGGGCCTACATCATGTGGCAAACCGGTGAGCATGTGGCTCTATTAGTATAGGAGATAACTGAAAACATATCACACTTTTCATCATAGTGCTTTTACCAATGCATAAAATGCATGGAGAAGTCATTTCGAATGACTGGTCCTCAGTGTTGTGAGAACGATGACTGGTTAAAATTTTTGGTGGTTTCTTGTTCAGTCCATAGGCCTACATCATGTGGCAAACCGGTGAGCATGTGGCTCTATTAGTATAGGAGATACCTGAAAACATATCACACTTTTCATCATAGTGCTTTTACCAATGCATAAAATGCATGGAGAAGTCAATTCGAATGACTGGTCCTCAGTGTTGTGAGAACGATGACTGGTTAAAATTTTTGGTGGTTTCTTGTTCAGTCCATGGGCCTACATCATGTGGCAAACCGGTGAGCATGTGACTCTATTAGAATAGGAGATACCTGAAAACATATCACACTTTTCATCATAGTGCTTTTACCAATGCATAAAATACATGGAGAAGTCATTTCGAATGACTGGTCCTCAGTGTTGTGAGAACGATGACTGGTTAAAATTTTTGGTGGTTTCTTGTTCAGTCCATGGGCCTACATCATGTGGCAAACCGGTGAGCATGTGGCTCTATTAGTATAGGAGATAACTGAAAACATATCACACTTTTCATCATAGTGCTTTTACCAATGCATAAAATGCATGGAGAAGTCATTTCGAATGACTGGTCCTCAGTGTTGTGAGAACGATGACTGGTTAAAATTTTTGGTGGTTTCTTGTTCAGTCCATAGGCCTACATCATGTGGCAAACCGGTGAGCATGTGGCTCTATTAGTATAGGAGATACCTGAAAACATATCACACTTTTCATCATAGTGCTTTTACCAATGCATAAAATGCATGGAGAAGTCATTTCGAATGACTGGTCCTCAGTGTTGTGAGAACGATGACTGGTTAAAATTTTGGTGGTTTCTTGTTCAGTCCATAGGCCTACATCATGTGGCAAACCGGTGAGCATGTGTCTCTATTAGTATAGGAGATACCTGAAAACATATCACACTTTTCATCATAGTGCTTTTACCAATGCATAAAATGCATGGAGAAGTCAATTCGAATGACTGGTCCTCAGTGTTGTGAGAACGATGACTGGTTAAAATTTTTGGTGGTTTCTTGTTCAGTCCATGGGCCTACATCATGTGGCAAACCGGTGAGCATGTGACTCTATTAGTATAGGAGATACCTGAAAACATATCACACTTTTCATCACAGTGCTTTTACCAATGCATAAAATGCATGGAGAAGTCATTTCGAATGACTGGTCCTCAGTGTTGTGAGAACGATGACTGGTTAAAATTTTTGGTGGTTTCTTGTTCAGTCCATGGGCCTACATCATGTGGCAAACCGGTGAGCATGTGGCTCTATTAGTATAGGAGATAACTGAAAACATATCACACTTTTCATCATAGTGCTTTTACCAATGCATAAAATGCATGGAGAAGTCATTTCAAATGACTGGTCCTCAGTGTTGTGAGAACGATGACTGGTTAAAATTTTTGGTGGTTTCTTGTTCAGTCCATAGGCCTACATCATGTGGCAAACCGGTGAGCATGTGGCTCTATTAGTATAGGAGATACCTGAAAACATATCACACTTTTCATCATAGTGCTTTTACCAATGCATAAAATGCATGGAGAAGTCATTTCGAATGACTGGTCCTCAGTGTTGTGAGAACGATGACTGGTTAAAATTTTTGGTGGTTTCTTGTTCAGTCCATAGGCCTACATCATGTGGCAAACCGGTGAGCATGTGGCTCTATTAGTATAGGAGATACCTGAAAACATATCACACTTTTCATCATAGTGCTTTTACCAATGCATAAAATGCATGGAGAAGTCATTTCGAATGACTGGTCCTCAGTGTTGTGAGAACGATGACTGGTTAAAATTTTTGGTGGTTTCTTGTTCAGTCCATAGGCCTACATCATGTGGCAAACCGGTGAGCATGTGGCTCTATTAGTATAGGAGATGCCTGAAAGCATATCACACTTTTCATCATAGTGCTTTTACCAATGCATAAAATGCATGGAGAAGTCATTTCGAATGACTGGTCCTCAGTGTTGTGAGAACGATGACTGGTTAAAATTTTTGGTGGTTTCTTGTTCAGTCCATGGGCCTACATCATGTGGCAAACCGGTGAGCATGTGACTCTATTAGTATAGGAGATACCTGAAAACATATCACACTTTTCATCATAGTGCTTTTACCAATGCATAAAATGCATGGAGAAGTCATTTCGAATGACTGGTCCTCAGTGTTGTGAGAACGATGACTGGTTAAAATTTTTGGTGGTTTCTTGTTCAGTCCATGGGCCTACATCATGTGGCAAACCGGTGAGCATGTGGCTCTATTAGTATAGGAGATAACTGAAAACATATCACACTTTTCATCATAGTGCTTTTACCAATGCATAAAATGCATGGAGAAGTCATTTCGAATGACTGGTCCTCAGTGTTGTGAGAACGATGACTGGTTAAAATTTTTGGTGGTTTCTTGTTCAGTCCATAGGCCTACATCATGTGGCAAACCGGTGAGCATGTGGCTCTATTAGTATAGGAGATACCTGAAAACATATCACACTTTTCATCATAGTGCTTTTACCAATGCATAAAATGCATGGAGAAGTCACTTCGAATGACTGGTCCTCAGTGTTGTGAGAACGATGACTGGTTAAAATTTTTGGTGGTTTCTTGTTCAGTCCATAGGCCTACATCATGTGGCAAACCGGTGAGCATGTGGCTCTATTAGTATAGGAGATACCTGAAAACATATCACACTTTTCATCATAGTGCTTTTACCAATGCATAAAATGCATGGAGAAGTCATTTCGAATGACTGGTCCTCAGTGTTGTGAGAACGATGACTGGTTAAAATTTTTGGTGGTTTCTTGTTCAGTCCATAGGCCTACATCATGTGGCAAACCGGTGAGCATGTGGCTCTATTAGTATAGGAGATACCTGAAAGCATATCACACTTTTCATCATAGTGCTTTTACCAATGCATAAAATGCATGGAGAAGTCATTTCGAATGACTGGTCCTCAGTGTTGTGAGAACGATGACTGGTTAAAATTTTTGGTGGTTTCTTGTTCAGTCCATAGGCCTACATCATGTGGCAAACCGGTGAGCATGTGGCTCTATTAGTATAGGAGATACCTGAAAACATATCACACTTTTCATCATAGTGCTTTTACCAATGCATAAAATGCATGGAGAAGTCATTTCGAATGACTGGTCCTCAGTGTTGTGAGAACGATGACTGGTTAAAATTTTTGGTGGTTTCTTGTTCAGTCCATAGGCCTACATCATGTGGCAAACCGGTGAGCATGTGGCTCTATTAGTATAGGAGATACCTGAAAACATATCACACTTTTCATCATAGTGCTTTTACCAATGCATAAAATGCATGGAGAAGTCATTTCGAATGACTGGTCCTCAGTGTTGTGAGAACGATGATTGGTTAAAATTTTTGGTGGTTTCTTGTTCAGTCCATATGCCTACATCATGTGGCAAACCGGTGAGCATGTGGCTCTATTAGTATAGGAGATACCTGAAAACATATCACACTTTTCATCATAGTGCTTTTACCAATGCATAAAATGCATGGAGAAGTCATTTCGAATGACTGGTCCTCAGTGTTGTGAGAACGATGACTGGTTAAAATTTTTGGTGGTTTCTTGTTCAGTCCATATGCCTACATCATGTGGCAAACCGGTGAGCATGTGGCTCTATTAGTATAGGAGATACCTGAAAACATATCACACTTTTCATCATAGTGCTTTTACCAATGCATAAAATGCATGGAGAAGTCATTTCGAATGACTGGTCCTCAGTGTTGTGAGAACGATGACTGGTTAAAATTTTTGGTGGTTTCTTGTTCAGTCCATAGGCCTACATCATGTGGCAAACCGGTGAGCATGTGGCTCTATTAGTATAGGAGATACCTGAAAACATATCACACTTTCCATCATAGTGCTTTTACCAATGCAGAAAATGCATGGAGAAGTCATTTCGAATGACTGGTCCTCAGTGTTGTGAGAACGATGACTGGTTAAAATTTTTGGTGGTTTCTTGTTCAGTCCATAGGCCTACATCATGTGGCAAACCGGTGAGCATGTGGCTCTATTAGTATAGGAGATACCTGAAAACATATCACACTTTTCATCATAGTGCTTTTACCAATGCATAAAATGCATGGAGAAGTCATTTCGAATGACTGGTCCTCAGTGTTGTGAGAACGATGACTGGTTAAAATTTTTGGTGGTTTCATGTTCAGTCCATAGGCCTACATCACGTGGCAAACCGGTGAGCATGTGGCTCTATTAGTATAGGAGATACCTGAAAACATATCACACTTTTCATCATAGTGCTTTTACCAATGCATAAAATGCATGGAGAAGTCATTTCGAATGACTGGTACTCAGTGTTGTGAGAACGATGACTGGATAAAATTTTGGTGGTTTCTTGTTCAGTCCATAGGCCTACATCATGTGGCAAACCGGTGAGCATGTGGCTCTATTAGTATAGGAGATACCTGAAAACATATCACACTTTTCATCATAGTGCTTTTACCAATGCATAAAATGCATGGAGAAGTCAATTCGAATGACTGGTCCTCAGTGTTGTGAGAACGATGACTGGTTAAAATTTTTGGTGGTTTCTTGTTCAGTCCATGGGCCTACATCATGTGGCAAACCGGTGAGCATGTGACTTTATTAGTATAGGAGATACCTGAAAACATATCACACTTTTCATCATAGTGCTTTTACCAATGCATAAAATGCATGGAGAAGTCATTTCGAATGACTGGTCCTCAGTGTTGTGAGAACGATGACTGGTTAAAATTTTTGGTGGTTTCTTGTTCAGTCCATGGGCCTACATCATGTGGCAAACCGGTGAGCATGTGGCTCTACTAGTATAGGAGATAACTGAAAACATATCACACTTTTCATCATAGTGCTTTTACCAATGCATAAAATGCATGGAGAAGTCATTTCGAATGACTGGTCCTCAGTGTTGTGAGAACGATGACTGGTTAAAATTTTTGGTGGTTTCTTGTTCAGTCCATAGGCCTACATCATGTGGCAAACCGGTGAGCATGTGGCTCTATTAGTATAGGAGATACCTGAAAACATATCACACTTTTCATCATAGTGCTTTTACCAATGCATAAAATGCATGGAGAAGTCATTTCGAATGACTGGTCCTCAGTGTTGTGAGAACGATGACTGGTTAAAATTTTGGTGGTTTCTTGTTCAGTCCATAGGCCTACATCATGTGGCAAACCGGTGAGCATGTGGCTCTATTAGTATAGGAGATACCTGAAAACATATCACACTTTTCATCATAGTGCTTTTACCAATTCATAAAATGCATGGAGAAGTCAATTCGAATGACTGGTCCTCAGTGTTGTGAGAACGATGACTGGTTAAAATTTTTGGTGGTTTCTTGTTCAGTCCATGGGCCTACATCATGTGGCAAACCGGTGAGCATGTGACTCTATTAGTATAGGAGATACCTGAAAACATATCACACTTTTCATCATAGTGCTTTTACAAATGCATAAAATGCATGGAGAAGTCATTTCGAATGTCTGGTCCTCAGTGTTGTGAGAACGATGACTGGTTAAAATTTTTGGTGGTTTCTTGTTCAGTCCATGGGCCTACATCATGTGGCAAACCGGTGAGCATGTGGCTCTATTAGTATAGGAGATAACTGAAAACATATCACACTTTTCATCATAGTGCTTTTACCAATGCATAAAATGCATGGAGAAGTCATTTCGAATGACTGGTCCTCAGTGTTGTGAGAACGATGACTGGTTAAAATTTTTGGTGGTTTCTTGTTCAGTCCATAGGCCTACATCATGTGGCAAACCGGTGAGCATGTGGCTCTATTAGTATAGGAGATACCTGAAAACATATCACACTTTTCATCATAGTGCTTTTACCAATGCATAAAATGCATGGAGAAGTCATTTCGAATGACTGGTCCTCAGTGTTGTGAGAACGATGACTGGTTAAAATTTTTGGTGGTTTCTTGTTCAGTCCATAGGCCTACATCATGTGGCAAACCGGTGAGCATGTGGCTCTATTAGTATAGGAGATACCTGAAAACATATCACACTTTTCATCATAGTGCTTTTACCAATGCATAAAATGCATGGAGAAGTCATTTCGAATGACTGGTCCTCAGTGTTGTGAGAACGATGACTGGTTAAAATTTTTGGTGGTTTCTTGTTCAGTCCATAGGCCTACATCATGTGGCAAACCGGTGAGCATGTGGCTCTATTAGTATAGGAGATACCTGAAAGCATATCACACTTTTCATCATAGTGCTTTTACCAATGCATAAAATGCATGGAGAAGTCATTTCGAATGACTGGTCCTCAGTGTTGTGAGAATGATGACTGGTTAAAATTTTTGGTGGTTTCTTGTTCAGTCCATAGGCCTACATCATGTGGCAAACCGGTGAGCATGTGGCTCTATTAGTATAGGAGATACCTGAAAACATATCACACTTTTCATCATAGTGCTTTTACCAATGCATAAAATGCATGGAGAAGTCATTTCGAATGACTGGTCCTCAGTGTTGTGAGAACGATGACTGGTTAAAATTTTTGGTGGTTTCTTGTTCAGTCCATAGGCCTACATCATGTGGCAAACCGGTGAGCATGTGGCTCTATTAGTATAGGAGATACCTGAAAACATATCACACTTTTCATCATAGTGCTTTTACCAATGCATAAAATGCATGGAGAAGTCATTTCGAATGACTGGTCCTCAGTGTTGTGAGAACGATGACTGGTTAAAATTTTTGGTGGTTTCTTGTTCAGTCCATAGGCCTACATCATGTGGCAAACCGGTGAGCATGTGGCTCTATTAGTATAGGAGATACCTGAAAACATATCACACTTTTCATCATAGTGCTTTTACCAATGCATAAAATGCATGAAGAAGTCATTTCGAATGACTGGTCCTCAGTGTTGTGAGAACGATGACTGGTTAAAATTTTTGGTGGTTTCTTGTTCAGTCCATGGGCCTACATCATGTGGCAAACCGGTGAGCATGTGGCTCTATTAGTATAGGAGATACCTGAAAACATATCACACTTTTCATCATAGTGCTTTTACCAATGCATAAAATGCATGGAGAAGTCATTTCGAATGACTGGTCCTCAGTGTTGTGAGAACGATGACTGGTTAAAATTTTTGGTGGTTTCTTGTTCAGTCCATAGGCCTACATCATGTGGCAAACCGGTGAGCATGTGGCTCTATTAGTATAGGAGATACCTGAAAACATATCACACTTTTCATCATAGTGCTTTTACCAATGCATAAAATGCATGGAGAAGTCATTTCGAATGACTGGTCCTCAGTGTTGTGAGAACGATGACTGGTTAAAATTTTTGGTGGTTTCTTGTTCAGTCCATAGGCCTACATCATGTGGCAAACCGGTGAGCATGTGGCTCTATTAGTATAGGAGATACCTGAAAACATATCACACTTTTCATCATAGTGCTTTTACCAATGCATAAAATGCATGGAGAAGTCATTTCGAATGACTGGTCCTCAGTGTTGTGAGAACGATGACTGGTTAAAATTTTTGGTGGTTTCTTGTTCAGTCCATAGGCCTACATCATGTGGCAAACCGGTGAGCATGTGGCTCTATTAGTATAGGAGATACCTGAAAACATATCACACTTTTCATCATAGTGCTTTTACCAATGCAGAAAATGCATGGAGAAGTCATTTCGAATGACTGGTCCTCAGTGTTGTGAGAACGATGACTGGTTAAAATTTTTGGTGGTTTCTTGTTCAGTCCATAGGCCTACATCATGTGGCAAACCGGTGAGCATGTGGCTCTATTAGTATAGGAGATACCTGAAAACATATCACACTTTTCATCATAGTGCTTTTACCAATGCATAAAATGCATGGAGAAGTCATTTCGAATGACTGGTCCTCAGTGTTGTGAGAACGATGACTGGTTAAAATTTTTGGTGGTTTCTTGTTCAGTCCATAGGCCTACATCATGTGGCAAACCGGTGAGCATGTGGCTCTATTAGTATAGGAGATACCTGAAAACATATCACACTTTTCATCATAGTGCTTTTACCAATGCATAAAATGCATGGAGAAGTCATTTCGAATGACTGGTCCTCAGTGTTGTGAGAACGATGACTGGTTAAAATTTTGGTGGTTTCTTGTTCAGTCCATAGGCCTACATCATGTGGCAAACCGGTGAGCATGTGGCTCTATTAGTATAGGAGATACCTGAAAACATATCACACTTTTCATCATAGTGCTTTTACCAATGCATAAAATGCATGGAGAAGTCAATTCGAATGACTGGTCCTCAGTGTTGTGAGAACGATGACTGGTTAAAATTTTTGGTGGTTTCTTGTTCAGTCCATGGGCCTACATCATGTGGCAAACCGGTGAGCATGTGACTCTATTAGTATAGGAGATACCTGAAAACATATCACACTTTTCATCATAGTGCTTTTACCAATGCATAAAATGCATGGAGAAGTCATTTCGAATGACTGGTCCTCAGTGTTGTGAGAACGATGACTGGTTAAAATTTTTGGTGGTTTCTTGTTCAGTCCATGGGCCTACATCATGTGGCAAACCGGTGAGCATGTGGCTCTATTAGTATAGGAGATACCTGAAAACATATCACACTTTTCATCATAGTGCTTTTACCAATGCATAAAATGCATGGAGAAGTCATTTCGAATGACTGGTCCTCAGTGTTGTGAGAACGATGACTGGTTAAAATGTTTGGTGGTTTCTTGTTCAGTCCATAGGCCTACATCATGTGGCAAACCGGTGAGCATGTGGCTCTATTAGTATAGGAGATACCTGAAAACTTATCACACTTTTCATCATAGTGCTTTTACCAATGCATAAAATGCATGGAGAAGTCATTTCGAATGACTGGTCCTCAGTGTTGTGAGAACGATGACTGGTTAAAATTTTTGGTGGTTTCTTGTTCAGTCCATAGGCCTACATCATGTGGCAAACCGGTGAGCATGTGGCTCTATTAGTATAGGAGATACCTGAAAACATATCACACTTTTCATCATAGTGCTTTTACCAATGCATAAAATGCATGGAGAAGTCATTTCGAATGACTGGTCCTCAGTGTTGTGAGAACGATGACTGGTTAAAATTTTTGGTGGTTTCTTGTTCAGTCCATAGGCCTACATCATGTGGCAAACCGGTGAGAATGTGGCTCTATTAGTATAGGAGATACCTGAAAACATATCACACTTTTCATCATAGTGCTTTTACCAATGCATAAAATGCATGGAGAAGTCATTTCGAATGACTGGTCCTCAGTGTTGTGAGAACGATGACTGGTTAAAATTTTTGGTGGTTTCTTGTTCAGTCCATAGGCCTACATCATGTGGCAAACCGGTGAGCATGTGGCTCTATTAGTATAGGAGATACCTGAAAACATATCACACTTTTCATCATAGTGCTTTTACCAATGCATAAAATGCATGGAGAAGTCATTTCGAATGACTGGTCCTCAGTGTTGTGAGAACGATGACTGGTTAAAATTTTTGGTGGTTTCTTGTTCAGTCCATGGGCCTACATCATGTGGCAAACCGGTGAGCATGTGGCTCTATTAGTATAGGAGATACCTGAAAACATATCACACTTTTCATCATAGTGCTTTTACCAATGCATAAAATGCATGGAGAAGTCATTTCGAATGACTGGTCCTCAGTGTTGTGAGAACGATGACTGGTTAAAATTTTTGGTGGTTTCTTGTTCAGTCCATAGGCCTACATCATGTGGCAAACCGGTGAGCATGTGGCTCTATTAGTATAGGAGATACCTGAAAACATATCACACTTTTCATCATAGTGCTTTTACCAATACATAAAATGCATGGAGAAGTCATTTCGAATGACTGGTCCTCAGTGTTGTGAGAACGATGACTGGTTAAAATTTTTGGTGGTTTCTTGTTCAGTCCATAGGCCTACATCATGTGGCAAACTGGTGAGCATGTGGATCTATTAGTATAGGAGATACCTGAAAACATATCACACTTTTCATCATAGTGCTTTTACCAATGCATAAAATGCATGGAGAAGTCATTTCGAATGACTGGTCCTCAGTGTTGTGAGAACGATGACTGGTTAAAATTTTTGGTGGTTTCTTGTTCAGTCCATATGCCTACATCATGTGGCAAACCGGTGAGCATGTGGCTCTATTAGTATAGGAGATACCTGAAAACATATCACACTTTTCATCATAGTGCTTTTACCAATGCATAAAATGCATGGAGAAGTCATTTCGAATGACTGGTCCTCAGTGTTGTGAGAACGATGACTGGTTAAAATTTTTGGTGGTTTCTTGTTCAGTCCATAGGCCTACATCATGTGGCAAACCGGTGAGCATGTGGCTCTATTAGTATAGGAGATACCTGAAAACATATCACACTTTTCATCATAGTGCTTTTACCAATGCAGAAAATGCATGGAGAAGTCATTTCGAATGACTGGTCCTCAGTGTTGTGAGAACGATGACTGGTTAAAATTTTTGGTGGTTTCTTGTTCAGTCCATAGGCCTACATCATGTGGCAAACCGGTGAGCATGTGGCTCTATTAGTATAGGAGATACCTGAAAACATATCACACTTTTCATCATAGTGCTTTTACCAATGCATAAAATGCATGGAGAAGTCATTTCGAATGACTGGTCCTCAGTGTTGTGAGAACGATGACTGGTTAAAATTTTTGGTGGTTTCTTGTTCAGTCCATAGGCCTACATCATGTGGCAAACCGGTGAGCATGTGGCTCTATTAGTATAGGAGATACCTGAAAACATATCACACTTTTCATCATAGTGCTTTTACCAATGCATAAAATGCATGGAGAAGTCATTTCGAATGACTGGTCCTCAGTGTTGTGAGAACGATAACTGGTTAAAATTTTGGTGGTTTCTTGTTCAGTCCATAGGCCTACATCATGTGGCAAACCGGTGAGCATGTGGCTCTATTAGTATAGGAGATACCTGAAAACATATCACACTTTTCATCATAGTGCTTTTACCAATGCATAAAATGCATGGAGAAGTCAATTCGAATGACTGGTCCTCAGTGTTGTGAGAACGATGACTGGTTAAAATTTTTGGTGGTTTCTTGTTCAGTCCATAGGCCTACATCATGTGGCAAACCGGTGAGCATGTGGCTCTATTAGTATAGGAGATACCTGAAAACATATCACACTTTTCATCATAGTGCTTTTACCAATGCATAAAATGCATGGAGAAGTCATTTCGAATGACTGGTCCTCAGTGTTGTGAGAACGATGACTGGTTAAAATTTTTGGTGGTTTCTTGTTCAGTCCATAGGCCTACATCATGTGGCAAACCGGTGAGCATGTGGCTCTATTAGTATAGGAGATACCTGAAAACATATCACACTTTTCATCATAGTGCTTTTACCAATGCATAAAATGCATGGAGAAGTCATTTCGAATGACTGGTCCTCAGTGTTGTGAGAACGATGACTGGTTAAAATTTTTGGTGGTTTCTTGTTCAGTCCATAGGCCTACATCATGTGGCAAACCGGTGAGAATGTGGCTCTATTAGTATAGGAGATACCTGAAAACATATCACACTTTTCATCATAGTGCTTTTACCAATGCATAAAATGCATGGAGAAGTCATTTCGAATGACTGGTCCTCAGTGTTGTGAGAACGATGACTGGTTAAAATTTTTGGTGGTTTCTTGTTCAGTCCATGGGCCTACATCATGTGGCAAACCGGTGAGCATGTGGCTCTATTAGTATAGGAGATACCTGAAAACATATCACACTTTTCATCATAGTGCGTTTACCAATGCATAAAATGCATGGAGAAGTCATTTCGAATGACTGGTCCTCAGTGTTGTGAGAACGATGACTGGTTAAAATTTTGGTGGTTTCTTGTTCAGTCCATAGGCCTACATCATGTGGCAAACCGGTGAGCATGTGGCTCTATTAGTATAGGAGATACCTGAAAACATATCACACTTTTCATCATAGTGCTTTTACCAATGGATAAAATGCATGGAGAAGTCAATTCGAATGACTGGTCCTCAGTGTTGTGAGAACGATGACTGGTTAAAATTTTTGGTGGTTTCTTGTTCAGTCCATGGGCCTACATCATGTGGCAAACCGGTGAGCATGTGACTCTATTAGTATAGGAGATACCTGAAAACATATCACACTTTTCATCATAGTGCTTTTACCAATGCATAAAATGCATGGAGAAGTCATTTCGAATGACTGGTCCTCAGTGTTGTGAGAACGATGACTGGTTAAAATTTTTGGTGGTTTCTTGTTCAGTCCATGGGCCTACATCATGTGGCAAACCGGTGAGCATGTGGCTCTATTAGTATAGGAGATAACTGAAAACATATCACACTTTTCATCATAGTGCTTTTACCAATGCATAAAATGCATGGAGAAGTCATTTCGAATGACTGGTCCTCAGTGTTGTGAGAACGATGACTGGTTAAAATTTTTGGTGGTTTCTTGTTCAGTCCATAGGCCTACATCATGTGGCAAACCGGTGAGCATGTGGCTCTATTAGTATAGGAGATACCTGAAAACATATCACACTTTTCATCATAGTGCTTTTACCAATGCATAAAATGCATGGAGAAGTCATTTCGAATGACTGGTCCTCAGTGTTGTGAGAACGATGACTGGTTAAAATTTTTGGTGGTTTCTTGTTCAGTCCATAGGCCTACATCATGTGGCAAACCGGTGAGCATGTGGCTCTATTAGTATAGGAGATACCTGAAAACATATCACACTTTTCATCATAGTGCTTTTACCAATGCATAAAATGCATGGAGAAGTCATTTCGAATGACTGGTCCTCAGTGTTGTGAGAACGATGACTGGTTAAAATTTTTGGTGGTTTCTTGTTCAGTCCATAGGCCTACATCATGTGGCAAACCGGTGAGAATGTGGCTCTATTAGTATAGGAGATACCTGAAAACATATCACACTTTTCATCATAGTGCTTTTACCAATGCATAAAATGCATGGAGAAGTCATTTCGAATGACTGGTCCTCAGTGTTGTGAGAACGATGACTGGTTAAAATTTTTGGTGGTTTCTTGTTCAGTCCATGGGCCTACATCATGTGGCAAACCGGTGAGCATGTGGCTCTATTAGTATAGGAGATACCTGAAAACATATCACACTTTTCATCATAGTGCTTTTACCAATGCATAAAATGCATGGAGAAGTCATTTCGAATGACTGGTCCTCAGTGTTGTGAGAACGATGACTGGTTAAAATTTTTGGTGGTTTCTTGTTCAGTCCATATGCCTACCTCATGTGGCAAACCGGTGAGCATGTGGCTCTATTAGTATAGGAGATACCTGAAAACATATCACACTTTTCATCATAGTGCTTTTACCAATGCATAAAATGCATGGAGAAGTCATTTCGAATGACTGGTCCTCAGTGTTGTGAGAACGATGACTGGTTAATATTTTTGGTGGTTTCTTGTTCAGTTCATATGCCTACATCATGTGGCAAACCGGTGAGCATGTGGCTCTATTAGTATAGGAGATACCTGAAAACATATCACACTTTTCATCATAGTGCTTTTACCAATGCATAAAATGCATGGAGAAGTCATTTCGAATGACTGGTCCTCAGTGTTGTGAGAACGATGACTGGTTAAAATTTTTGGTGGTTTCTTGTTCAGTCCATAGGCCTACATCATGTGGCAAACCGGTGAGCATGTGGCTCTATTAGTATAGGAGATACCTGAAAACATATCACACTTTTCATCATAGTGCTTTTACCAATGCAGAAAATGCATGGAGAAGTCATTTCGAATGACTGGTCCTCAGTGTTGTGAGAACGATGACTGGTTAAAATTTTTGGTGGTTTCTTGTTCAGTCCATAGGCCTACATCATGTGGCAAACCGGTGAGCATGTGGCTCTATTAGTATAGGAGATACCTGAAAACATATCACACTTTTCATCATAGTGCTTTTACCAATGCATAAAATGCATGGAGAAGTCATTTCGAATGACTGGTCCTCAGTGTTGTGAGAACGATGACTGGTTAAAATTTTTGGTGGTTTCTTGTTCAGTCCATAGGCCTACATCATGTGGCAAACCGGTGAGCATGTGGCTCTATTAGTATAGGAGATACCTGAAAACATATCACACTTTTCATCATAGTGCTTTTACCAATGCATAAAATGCATGGAGAAGTCATTTCGAATGACTGGTCCTCAGTGTTGTGAGAACGATGACTGGTTAAAATTTTGTTGGTTTCTTGTTCAGTCCATAGGCCTACATCATGTGGCAAACCGGTGAGCATGTGGCTCTATTAGTATAGGAGATACCTGAAAACATATCACACTTTTCATCATAGTGCTTTTACCAATGCATAAAATGCATGGAGAAGTCAATTCGAATGACTGGTCCTCAGTGTTGTGAGAACGATGACTGGTTAAAATTTTTGGTGGTTTCTTGTTCAGTCCATGGGCCTACATCATGTGGCAAACCGGTGAGCATGTGGCTCTATTAGTATAGGAGATACCTGAAAACATATCACACTTTTCATCATAGTGCTTTTACCAATGCATAAAATGCATGGAGAAGTCAATTCGAATGACTGGTCCTCAGTGTTGTGAGAACGATGACTGGTTAAAATTTTTGGTGGTTTCTTGTTCAGTCCATGGGCCTACATCATGTGGCAAACCGGTGAGCATGTGACTCTATTAGTATAGGAGATACCTGAAAACATATCACACTTTTCATCATAGTGCTTTTACCAATGCATAAAATGCATGGAGAAGTCATTTCGAATGACTGGTCCTCAGTGTTGTGAGAACGATGACTGGTTAAAATTTTTGGTGGTTTCTTGTTCAGTCCATAGGCCTACATCATGTGGCAAACCGGTGAGCATGTGGCTCTATTAGTATATGAGATACCTGAAAACATATCACACTTTTCATCATAGTGCTTTTACCAATGCAGAAAATGCATGGAGAAGTCATTTCGAATGACTGGTCCTCAGTGTTGTGAGAACGATGACTGGTTAAAATTTTTGGTGGTTTCTTGTTCAGTCCATAGGCCTACATCATGTGGCAAACCGGTGAGCATGTGGCTCTATTAGTATAGGAGATACCTGAAAACATATCACACTTTTCATCATAGTGCTTTTACCAATGCATAAAATGCATGGAGAAGTCATTTCGAATGACTGGTCCTCAGTGTTGTGAGAACGATGACTGGTTAAAATTTTTGGTGGTTTCTTGTTCAGTCCATAGGCCTACATCATGTGGCAAACCGGTGAGCATGTGGCTCTATTAGTATAGGAGATACCTGAAAACATATCACACTTTTCATCATAGTGCTTTTACCAATGCATAAAATGCATGGAGAAGTCATTTCGAATGACTGGTCCTCAGTGTTGTGAGAACGATGACTGGTTAAAATTTTTGGTGGTTTCTTGTTCAGTCCATAGGCCTACATCATGTGGCAAACCGGTGAGCATGTGGCTCTATTAGTATAGGAGATACCTGAAAACATATCACACTTTTCATCATAGTGCTTTTACCAATGCATAAAATGCATGGAGAAGTCATTTCGAATGACTGGTCCTCAGTGTTGTGAGAACGATGACTGGTTAAAATGTTTGGTGGTTTCTTGTTCAGTCCATAGGCCTACATCATGTGGCAAACCGGTGAGCATGTGGCTCTATTAGTATAGGAGATACCTGAAAACATATCACACTTTTCATCATAGTGCTTTTACCAATGCATAAAATGCATGGAGAAGTCATTTCGAATGACTGGTCCTCAGTGTTGTGAGAACGATGACTGGTTAAAATTTTTGGTGGTTTCTTGTTCAGTCCATAGGCCTACATCATGTGGCAAACCGGTGAGAATGTGGCTCTATTAGTATAGGAGATACCTGAAAACATATCACACTTTTCATCATAGTGCTTTTACCAATGCATAAAATGCATGGAGAAGTCATTTCGAATGACTGGTCCTCAGTGTTGTGAGAACGATGACTGGTTAAAATTTTTGGTGGTTTCTTGTTCAGTCCATGGGCCTACATCATGTGGCAAACCGGTGAGCATGTGGCTCTATTAGTATAGGAGATACCTGAAAACATATCACACTTTTCATCATAGTGCTTTTACCAATGCATAAAATGCATGGAGAAGTCATTTCGAATGACTGGTCCTCAGTGTTGTGAGAACGATGACTGGTTAAAATTTTGGTGGTTTCTTGTTCAGTCCATAGGCCTACATCATGTGGCAAACCGGTGAGCATATGGCTCTATTAGTATAGGAGATACCTGAAAACATATCACACTTTTCATCATAGTGCTTTTACCAATGGATAAAATGCATGGAGAAGTCAATTCGAATGACTGGTCCTCAGTGTTGTGAGAACGATGACTGGTTAAAATTTTTGGTGGTTTCTTGTTCAGTCCATGGGCCTACATCATGTGGCAAACCGGTGAGCATGTGGCTCTATTAGTATAGGAGATAACTGAAAACATATCACACTTTTCATCATAGTGCTTTTACCAATGCATAAAATGCATGGAGAAGTCATTTCGAATGACTGGTCCTCAGTGTTGTGAGAACGATGACTGGTTAAAATTTTTGGTGGTTTCTTGTTCAGTCCATAGGCCTACATCATGTGGCAAACCGGTGAGCATGTGGCTCTATTAGTATAGGAGATACCTGAAAACATATCACACTTTTCATCATAGTGCTTTTACCAATGCATAAAATGCATGGAGAAGTCATTTCGAATGACTGGTCCTCAGTGTTGTGAGAACGATGACTGGTTAAAATGTTTGGTGGTTTCTTGTTCAGTCCATAGGCCTACATCATGTGGCAAACCGGTGAGCATGTGGCTCTATTAGTATAGGAGATACCTGAAAACATATCACACTTTTCATCATAGTGCTTTTACCAATGCATAAAATGCATGGAGAAGTCATTTCGAATGACTGGTCCTCAGTGTTGTGAGAACGATGACTGGTTAAAATTTTTGGTGGTTTCTTGTTCAGTCCATAGGCCTACATCATGTGGCAAACCGGTGAGAATGTGGCTCTATTAGTATAGGAGATACCTGAAAACATATCACACTTTTCATCATAGTGCTTTTACCAATGCATAAAATGCATGGAGAAGTCATTTCGAATGACTGGTCCTCAGTGTTGTGAGAACGATGACTGGTTAAAATTTTTGGTGGTTTCTTGTTCAGTCCATGGGCCTACATCATGTGGCAAACCGGTGAGCATGTGGCTCTATTAGTATAGGAGATACCTGAAAACATATCACACTTTTCATCATAGTGCTTTTACCAATGCATAAAATGCATGGAGAAGTCATTTCGAATGACTGGTCCTCAGTGTTGTGAGAACGATGACTGGTTAAAATTTTGGTGGTTTCTTGTTCAGTCCATAGGCCTACATCATGTGGCAAACCGGTGAGCATATGGCTCTATTAGTATAGGAGATACCTGAAAACATATCACACTTTTCATCATAGTGCTTTTACCAATGGATAAAATGCATGGAGAAGTCAATTCGAATGACTGGTCCTCAGTGTTGTGAGAACGATGACTGGTTAAAATTTTTGGTGGTTTCTTGTTCAGTCCATGGGCCTACATCATGTGGCAAACCGGTGAGCATGTGGCTCTATTAGTATAGGAGATAACTGAAAACATATCACACTTTTCATCATAGTGCTTTTACCAATGCATAAAATGCATGGAGAAGTCATTTCGAATGACTGGTCCTCAGTGTTGTGAGAACGATGACTGGTTAAAATTTTTGGTGGTTTCTTGTTCAGTCCATAGGCCTACATCATGTGGCAAACCGGTGAGCATGTGGCTCTATTAGTATAGGAGATACCTGAAAACATATCACACTTTTCATCATAGTGCTTTTACCAATGCAGAAAATGCATGGAGAAGTCATTTCGAATGACTGGTCCTCAGTGTTGTGAGAACGATGACTGGTTAAAATTTTTGGTGGTTTCTTGTTCAGTCCATAGGCCTACATCATGTGGCAAACCGGTGAGCATGTGGCTCTATTAGTATAGGAGATACCTGAAAACATATCACACTTTTCATCATAGTGCTTTTACCAATGCATAAAATGCATGGAGAAGTCATTTCGAATGACTGGTCCTCAGTGTTGTGAGAACGATGACTGGTTAAAATTTTTGGTGGTTTCTTGTTCAGTCCATAGGCCTACATCATGTGGCAAACCGGTGAGAATGTGGCTCTATTAGTATAGGAGATACCTGAAAACATATCACACTTTTCATCATAGTGCTTTTACCAATGCATAAAATGCATGGAGAAGTCATTTCGAATGACTGGTCCTCAGTGTTGTGAGAACGATGACTGGTTAAAATTTTTGGTGGTTTCTTATTCAGTCCATGGGCCTACATGATGTGGCAAACCGGTGAGCATGTGGCTCTATTAGTATAGGAGATACCTGAAAACATATCACACTTTTCATCATAGTGCTTTTACCAATGCATAAAATGCATGGAGAAGTCATTTCGAATGACTGGTCCTCAGTGTTGTGAGAACGATGACTGGTTAAAATTTTTGGTGGTTTCTTGTTCAGTCCATAGGCCTACATCATGTGGCAAACCGGTGAGCATGTGGCTCTATTAGTATAGGAGATACCTGAAAACATATCACACTTTTCATCATAGTGCTTTTACCAATGCATAAAATGCATGGAGAAGTCATTTCGAATGACTGGTCCTCAGTGTTGTGAGAACGATGACTGGTTAAAATTTTTGGTGGTTTCTTGTTCAGTCCATATGCCTACCTCATGTGGCAAACCGGTGAGCATGTGGCTCTATTAGTATAGGAGATACCTGAAAACATATCACACTTTTCATCATAGTGCTTTTACCAATGCATAAAATGCATGGAGAAGTCATTTCGAATGACTGGTCCTCAGTGTTGTGAGAACGATGACTGGTTAAAATTTTTGGTGGTTTCTTGTTCAGTCCATATGCCTACATCATGTGGCAAACCGGTGAGCATGTGGCTCTATTAGTATAGGAGATACCTGAAAACATATCACACTTTTCATCATAGTGCTTTTACCAATGCATAAAATGCATGGAGAAGTCATTTCGAATGACTGGTCCTCTGTGTTGTGAGAACGATGACTGGTTAAAATTTTTGGTGGTTTCTTGTTCAGTCCATAGGCCTACATCATGTGGCAAACCGGTGAGCATGTGGCTCTATTAGTATAGGAGATACCTGAAAACATATCACACTTTTCATCATAGTGCTTTTACCAATGCATAAAATGCATGGAGAAGTCATTTCGAATGACTGGTCCTCAGTGTTGTGAGAACGATGACTGGTTAAAATTTTTGGTGGTTTCTTGTTCAGTCCATAGGCCTACATCATGTGGCAAACCGGTGAGCATGTGGCTCTATTAGTATAGGAGATACCTGAAAACATATCACACTTTTCATCATAGTGCTTTTACCAATGCATAAAATGCATGGAGAAGTCAATTCGAATGACTGGTCCTCAGTGTTGTGAGAACGATGACTGGTTAAAATTTTTGGTGGTTTCTTGTTCAGTCCATGGGCCTACATCATGTGGCAAACCGGTGAGCATGTGACTCTATTAGTATAGGAGATACCTGAAAACATATCACACTTTTCATCATAGTGCTTTTACCAATGCATAAAATGCATGGAGAAGTCATTTCGAATGACTGGTCCTCAGTGTTGTGAGAACGATGACTGGTTAAAATTTTTGGTGGTTTCTTGTTCAGTCCATGGGCCTACATCATGTGGCAAACCGGTGAGCATGTGGCTCTATTAGTATAGGAGATAACTGAAAACATATCACACTTTTCATCATAGTGCTTTTACCAATGCATAAAATGCATGGAGAAGTCATTTCGAATGACTGGTCCTCAGTGTTGTGAGAACGATGACTGGTTAAAATTTTTGGTGGTTTCTTGTTCAGTCCATAGGCCTACATCATGTGGCAAACCGGTGAGCATGTGGCTCTATTAGTATAGGAGATACCTGAAAACATATCACACTTTTCATCATAGTGCTTTTACCAATGCATAAAATGCATGGAGAAGTCATTTCGAATGACTGGTCCTCAGTGTTGTGAGAACGATGACTGGTTAAAATTTTGGTGGTTTCTTGTTCAGTCCATAGGCCTACATCATGTGGCAAACCGGTGAGCATGTGGCTCTATTAGTATAGGAGATACCTGAAAACATATCACACTTTTCATCATAGTGCTTTTACCAATGCATAAAATGCATGGAGAAGTCAATTCGAATGACTGGTCCTCAGTGTTGTGAGAACGATGACTGGTTAAAATTTTTGGTGGTTTCTTGTTCAGTCCATGGGCCTACATCATGTGGCAAACCGGTGAGCATGTGACTCTATTAGTATAGGAGATACCTGAAAACATATCACACTTTTCATCATAGTGCTTTTACCAATGCATAAAATGCATGGAGAAGTCATTTCGAATGACTGGTCCTCAGTGTTGTGAGAACGATGACTGGTTAAAATTTTTGGTGGTTTCTTGTTCAGTCCATGGGCCTACATCATGTGGCAAACCGGTGAGCATGTGGCTCTATTAGTATAGGAGATAACTGAAAACATATCACACTTTTCATCATAGTGCTTTTACCAATGCATAAAATGCATGGAGAAGTCATTTCGAATGACTGGTCCTCAGTGTTGTGAGAACGATGACTGGTTAAAATTTTTGGTGGTTTCTTGTTCAGTCCATAGGCCTACATCATGTGGCAAACCGGTGAGCATGTGGCTCTATTAGTATAGGAGATACCTGAAAACATATCACACTTTTCATCATAGTGCTTTTACCAATGCATAAAATGCATGGAGAAGTCATTTCGAATGACTGGTCCTCAGTGTTGTGAGAACGATGACTGGTTAAAATTTTGGTGGTTTCTTGTTCAGTCCATGGGCCTACATCATGTGGCAAACCGGTGAGCATGTGACTCTATTAGTATAGGAGATACCTGAAAACATATCACACTTTTCATCATAGTGCTTTTACCAATGCATAAAATGCATGGAGAAGTCATTTCGAATGACTGGTCCTCAGTGTTGTGAGAACGATGACTGGTTAAAATTTTTGGGTGGTTTCTTGTTCAGTCCATGGGCCTACATCATGTGGCAAACCGGTGAGCATGTGGCTCTATTAGTATAGGAGATAACTGAAAACATATCACACTTTTCATCATAGTGCTTTTACCAATGCATAAAATGCATGGAGAAGTCATTTCGAATGACTGGTCCTCAGTGTTGTGAGAACGATGACTGGTTAAAATTTTTGGTGGTTTCTTGTTCAGTCCATAGGCCTACATCATGTGGCAAACCCGTGAGCATGTGGCTCTATTAGTATAGGAGATACCTGAAAACATATCACACTTTTCATCATAGTGCTTTTACCAATGCATAAAATGCATGGAGAAGTCATTTCGAATGACTGGTCCTCAGTGTTGTGAGAACGATGACTGGTTAAAATTTTTGGTGGTTTCTTGTTCAGTCCATAGGCCTACATCATGTGGCAAACCGGTGAGCATGTGGCTCTATTAGTATAGGAGATACCTGAAAACATATCACACTTTTCATCACAGTGCTTTTACCAATGCATAAAATGCATGGAGAAGTCATTTCGAATGACTGGTCCTCAGTGTTGTGAGAACGATGACTGGTTAAAATTTTTGGTGGTTTCTTGTTCAGTCCATAGGCCTACATCATGTGGCAAACCGGTGAGCATGTGGCTCTATTAGTATAGGAGATACCTGAAAGTATATCACACTTTTCATCATAGTGCTTTTACCAATGCATAAAATGCATGGAGAAGTCATTTCGAATGACTGGTCCTCAGTGTTGTGAGAACGATGACTGGTTAAAATTTTTGGTGGTTTCTTGTTCAGTCCATAGGCCTACATCATGTGGCAAACCGGTGAGCATGTGGCTCTATTAGTATAGGAGATACCTGAAAACATATCACACTTTTCATCATAGTGCTTTTACCAATGCATAAAATGCATGGAGAAGTCATTTCGAATGACTGGTCCTCAGTGTTGTGAGAACGATGACTGGTTAAAATTTTTGGTGGTTTCTTGTTCAGTCCATGGGCCTACATCATGTGGCAAACCGGTGAGCATGTGACTCTATTAGTATAGGAGATACCTGAAAACATATCACACTTTTCATCATAGTGCTTTTACCAATGCATAAAATGCATGGAGAAGTCATTTCGAATGACTGGTCCTCAGTGTTGTGAGAACGATGACTGGTTAAAATTTTTGGTGGTTTCTTGTTCAGTCCATGGGCCTACATCATGTGGCAAACCGGTGAGCATGTGGCTCTATTAGTATAGGAGATAACTGAAAACATATCACACTTTTCATCATAGTGCTTTTACCAATGCATAAAATGCATGGAGAAGTCATTTCGAATGACTGGTCCTCAGTGTTGTGAGAACGATGACTGGTTAAAATTTTTGGTGGTTTCTTGTTCAGTCCATAGGCCTACATCATGTGGCAAACCGGTGAGCATGTGGCTCTATTAGTATAGGAGATACCTGAAAACATATCACACTTTTCATCATAGTGCTTTTACCAATGCATAAAATGCATGGAGAAGTCATTTCGAATGACTGGTCCTCAGTGTTGTGAGAACGATGACTGGTTAAAATTTTGGTGGTTTCTTGTTCAGTCCATGGGCCTACATCATGTGGCAAACCGGTGAGCATGTGACTCTATTAGTATAGGAGATACCTGAAAACATATCACACTTTTCATCATAGTGCTTTTACCAATGCATAAAATGCATGGAGAAGTCATTTCGAATGACTGGTCCTCAGTGTTGTGAGAACGATGACTGGTTAAAATTTTTGGGTGGTTTCTTGTTCAGTCCATGGGCCTACATCATGTGGCAAACCGGTGAGCATGTGGCTCTATTAGTATAGGAGATAACTGAAAACATATCACACTTTTCATCATAGTGCTTTTACCAATGCATAAAATGCATGGAGAAGTCATTTCGAATGACTGGTCCTCAGTGTTGTGAGAACGATGACTGGTTAAAATTTTTGGTGGTTTCTTGTTCAGTCCATAGGCCTACATCATGTGGCAAACCCGTGAGCATGTGGCTCTATTAGTATAGGAGATACCTGAAAACATATCACACTTTTCATCATAGTGCTTTTACCAATGCATAAAATGCATGGAGAAGTCATTTCGAATGACTGGTCCTCAGTGTTGTGAGAACGATGACTGGTTAAAATTTTTGGTGGTTTCTTGTTCAGTCCATAGGCCTACATCATGTGGCAAACCGGTGAGCATGTGGCTCTATTAGTATAGGAGATACCTGAAAACATATCACACTTTTCATCACAGTGCTTTTACCAATGCATAAAATGCATGGAGAAGTCATTTCGAATGACTGGTCCTCAGTGTTGTGAGAACGATGACTGGTTAAAATTTTTGGTGGTTTCTTGTTCAGTCCATAGGCCTACATCATGTGGCAAACCGGTGAGCATGTGGCTCTATTAGTATAGGAGATACCTGAAAGTATATCACACTTTTCATCATAGTGCTTTTACCAATGCATAAAATGCATGGAGAAGTCATTTCGAATGACTGGTCCTCAGTGTTGTGAGAACGATGACTGGTTAAAATTTTTGGTGGTTTCTTGTTCAGTCCATAGGCCTACATCATGTGGCAAACCGGTGAGCATGTGGCTCTATTAGTATAGGAGATACCTGAAAACATATCACACTTTTCATCATAGTGCTTTTACCAATGCATAAAATGCATGGAGAAGTCATTTCGAATGACTGGTCCTCAGTGTTGTGAGAACGATGACTGGTTAAAATTTTTGGTGGTTTCTTGTTCAGTCCATAGGCCTACATCATGTGGCAAACCGGTGAGCATGTGGCTCTATTAGTATAGGAGATACCTGAAAACATATCACACTTTTCATCATAGTGCTTTTACCAATGCATAAAATGCATGGAGAAGTCATTTCGAATGACTGGTCCTCAGTGTTGTGAGAACGATGACTGGTTAAAATTTTTGGTGGTTTCTTGTTCAGTCCATAGGCCTACATCATGTGGCAAACCGGTGAGCATGTGGCTCTATTAGTATAGGAGATACCTGAAAACATATCACACTTTTCATCATAGTGCTTTTACCAATGCATAAAATGCATGGAGAAGTCATTTCGAATGACTGGTCCTCAGTGTTGTGAGAACGATGACTGGTTAAAATTTTTGGTGGTTTCTTGTTCAGTCCATGGGCCTACATCATGTGGCAAACCGGTGAGCATGTGGCTCTATTAGTATAGGAGATACCTGAAAACATATCACACTTTTCATCATAGTGCTTTTACCAATGCATAAAATGCATGGAGAAGTCATTTCGAATGACTGGTCCTCAGTGTTGTGAGAACGATGACTGGTTAAAATTTTTGGTGGTTTCTTGTTCAGTCCATAGGCCTACATCATGTGGCAAACTGGTGAGCATGTGGCTCTATTAGTATAGGAGATACCTGAAAACATATCACACTTTTCATCATAGTGCTTTTACCAATGCATAAAATGCATGGAGAAGTCATTTCGAATGACTGGTCCTCAGTGTTGTGAGAACGATGACTGGTTAAAATTTTTGGTGGTTTCTTGTTCAGTCCATAGGCCTACATCATGTGGCAAACCGGTGAGCATGTGGCTCTATTAGTATAGGAGATACCTGAAAACATATCACACTTTTCATCATAGTGCTTTTACCAATGCATAAAATGCATGGAGAAGTCATTTCGAATGACTGGTCCTCAGTGTTGTGAGAACGATGACTGGTTAAAATTTTTGGTGGTTTCTTGTTCAGTCCATAGGCCTACATCATGTGGCAAACCGGTGAGCATGTGGCTCTATTAGTATAGGAGATACCTGAAAACATATCACACTTTTCATCATAGTGCTTTTACCAATGCATAAAATGCATGGAGAAGTCATTTCGAATGACTGGTCCTCAGTGTTGTGAGAACGATGACTGGTTAAAATTTTTGGTGGTTTCTTGTTCAGTCCATAGGCCTACATCATGTGGCAAACCGGTGAGAATGTGGCTCTATTAGTATAGGAGATACCTGAAAACATATCACACTTTTCATCATAGTGCTTTTACCAATGCATAAAATGCATGGAGAAGTCATTTCGAATGACTGGTCCTCAGTGTTGTGAGAACGATGACTGGTTAAAATTTTTGGTGGTTTCTTGTTCAGTCCATGGGCCTACATCATGTGGCAAACCGGTGAGCATGTGGCTCTATTAGTATAGGAGATACCTGAAAACATATCACACTTTTCATCATAGTGCTTTTACCAATGCATAAAATGCATGGAGAAGTCATTTCGAATGACTGGTCCTCAGTGTTGTGAGAACGATGACTGGTTAAAATTTTGGTGGTTTCTTGTTCAGTCCATAGGCCTACATCATGTGGCAAACCGGTGAGCATGTGGCTCTATTAGTATAGGAGATACCTGAAAACATATCACACTTTTCATCATAGTGCTTTTACCAATGGATAAAATGCATGGAGAAGTCAATTCGAATGACTGGTCCTCAGTGTTGTGAGAACGATGACTGGTTAACATTTTTGGTGGTTTCTTGTTCAGTCCATGGGCCTACATCATGTGGCAAACCGGTGAGCATGTGACTCTATTAGTATAGGAGATACCTGAAAACATATCACACTTTTCATCATAGTGCTTTTACCAATGCATAAAATGCATGGAGAAGTCATTTCGAATGACTGGTCCTCAGTGTTGTGAGAACGATGACTGGTTAAAATTTTTGGTGGTTTCTTGTTCAGTCCATGGGCCTACATCATGTGGCAAACCGGTGAGCATGTGGCTCTATTAGTATAGGAGATAACTGAAAACATATCACACTTTTCATCATAGTGCTTTTACCAATGCATAAAATGCATGGAGAAGTCATTTCGAATGACTGGTCCTCAGTGTTGTGAGAACGATGACTGGTTAAAATTTTTGGTGGTTTCTTGTTCAGTTCATAGGCCTACATCATGTGGCAAACCGGTGAGCATGTGGCTCTATTAGTATAGGAGATACCTGAAAACATATCACACTTTTCATCATAGTGCTTTTACCAATGCATAAAATGCATGGAGAAGTCATTTCGAATGACTGGTCCTCAGTGTTGTGAGAACGATGACTGGTTAAAATTTTTGGTGGTTTCTTGTTCAGTACATAGGCCTACATCATGTGGCAAACCGGTGAGCATGTGGCTCTATTAGTATAGGAGATACCTGAAAACATATCACACTTTTCATCATAGTGCTTTTACCAATGCATAAAATGCATGGAGAAGTCATTTCGAATGACTGGTCCTCAGTGTTGTGAGAACGATGACTGGTTAAAATTTTTGGTGGTTTCTTGTTCAGTCCATAGGCCTACATCATGTGGCAAACCGGTGAGAATGTGGCTCTATTAGTATAGGAGATACCTGAAAACATATCACACTTTTCATCATAGTGCTTTTACCAATGCATAAAATGCATGGAGAAGTCATTTCGAATGACTGGTCCTCAGTGTTGTGAGAACGATGACTGGTTAAAATTTTTGGTGGTTTCTTGTTCAGTCCATGGGCCTACATCATGTGGCAAACCGGTGAGCATGTGGCTCTATTAGTATAGGAGATACCTGAAAACATATCACACTTTTCATCATAGTGCTTTTACCAATGCATAAAATGCATGGAGAAGTCATTTCGAATGACTGGTCCTCAGTGTTGTGAGAACGATGACTGGTTAAAATTTTTGGTGGTTTCTTGTTCAGTCCATAGGCCTACATCATGTGGCAAACCGGTGAGTATGTGGCTCTATTAGTATAGGAGATACCTGAAAACATATCACACTTTTCATCATAGTGCTTTTACCAATGCATAAAATGCATGGAGAAGTCATTTCGAATGACTGGTCCTCAGTGTTGTGAGAACGATGACTGGTTAAAATTTTTGGTGGTTTCTTGTTCAGTCCATAGGCCTACATCATGTGGCAAACCGGTGAGCATGTGGCTCTATTAGTATAGTAGATACCTGAAAACATATCAAACTTTTCATCATAGTGCTTTTACCAATGCATAAAATGCATGGAGACGTCATTTCGAATGACTGGTCCTCAGTGTTGTGAGAACGATGACTGGTTAAAATTTTTGGTGGTTTCTTGTTCAGTCCATATGCCTACATCATGTGGCAAACCGGTGAGCATGTGGCTCTATTAGTATAGGAGATACCTGAAAACATATCACACTTTTCATCATAGTGCTTTTACCAATGCATAAAATGCATGGAGAAGTCATTTCGAATGACTGGTCCTCAGTGTTGTGAGAACGATGACTGGTTAAAATTTTTGGTGGTTTCTTGTTCAATCCATATGCCTACATCATGTGGCAAACCGGTGAGCATGTGGCTCTATTAGTATAGGAGATACCTGAAAACATATCACACTTTTCATCATAGTGCTTTTACCAATGCATAAAATGCATGGAGAAGTCATTTCGAATGACTGGTCCTCAGTGTTGTGAGAACGATGACTGGTTAAAATTTTTGGTGGTTTCTTGTTCAGTCCATAGGCCTACATCATGTGGCAAACCGGTGAGCATGTGGCTCTATTAGTATAGGAGATACCTGAAAACATATCACACTTTTCATCATAGTGCTTTTACCAATGCAGAAAATGCATGGAGAAGTCATTTCGAATGACTGGTCCTCAGTGTTGTGAGAACGATGACTGGTTAAAATTTTTGGTGGTTTCTTGTTCAATCCATATGCCTACATCATGTGGCAAACCGGTGAGCATGTGGCTCTATTAGTATAGGAGATACCTGAAAACATATCACACTTTTCATCATAGTGCTTTTACCAATGCATAAAATGCATGGAGAAGTCATTTCGAATGACTGGTCCTCAGTGTTGTGAGAACGATGACTGGTTAAAATTTTTGGTGGTTTCTTGTTCAGTCCATAGGCCTACATCATGTGGCAAACCGGTGAGCATGTGGCTCTATTAGTATAGGAGATACCTGAAAACATATCACACTTTTCATCATAGTGCTTTTACCAATGCAGAAAATGCATGGAGAAGTCATTTCGAATGACTGGTCCTCAGTGTTGTGAGAACGATGACTGTTTAAAATTTTTGGTGGTTTCTTGTTCAGTCCATAGGCCTACATCATGTGGCAAACCGGTGAGCATGTGGCTCTATTAGTATAGGAGATACCTGAAAACATATCACACTTTTCATCATAGTGCTTTTACCAATGCATAAAATGCATGGAGAAGTCATTTCGAATGACTGGTCCTCAGTGTTGTGAGAACGATGACTGGTTAAAATTTTTGGTGGTTTCTTGTTCAGTCCATAGGCCTACATCATGTGGCAAACCGGTGAGCATGTGGCTCTATTAGTATAGGAGATACCTGAAAACATATCACACTTTTCATCATAGTGCTTTTACCAATGCATAAAATGCATGGAGAAGTCATTTCGAATGACTGGTCCTCAGTGTTGTGAGAACGATGACTGGTTAAAATTTTGGTGGTTTCTTGTTCAGTCCATAGGCCTACATCATGTGGCAAACCGGTGAGCATGTGGCTCTATTAGTATAGGAGATACCTGAAAACATATCACACTTTTCATCATAGTGCTTTTACCAATGCATAAAATGCATGGAGAAGTCAATTCGAATGACTGGTCCTCAGTGTTGTGAGAACGATGACTGGTTAAAATTTTTGGTGGTTTCTTGTTCAGTCCATGGGCCTACATCATGTGGCAAATCGGTGAGCATGTGACTCTATTAGTAAAGGAGATACCTGAAAACATATCACACTTTTCATCATAGTGCTTTTACCAATGCATAAAATGCATGGAGAAGTCATTTCGAATGACTGGTCCTCAGTGTTGTGAGAACGATGACTGGTTAAAATTTTTGGTGGTTTCTTGTTCAGTCCATAGGCCTACATCATGTGGCAAACCGGTGAGAATGTGGCTCTATTAGTATAGGAGATACCTGAAAACATATCACACTTTTCATCATAGTGCTTTTACCAATGCATAAAATGCATGGAGAAGTCATTTCGAATGACTGGTCCTCAGTGTTGTGAGAACGATGACTGGTTAAAATTTTTGGTGGTTTCTTGTTCAGTCCATGGGCCTACATCATGTGGCAAACCGGTGAGCATGTGGCTCTATTAGTATAGAAGATACCTGAAAACATATCACACTTTTCATCATAGTGCTTTTACCAATGCATAAAATGCATGGAGAAGTCATTTCGAATGACTGGTCCTCAGTGTTGTGAGAACGATGACTGGTTAAAATTTTTGGTGGTTTCTTGTTCAGTCCATAGGCCTACATCATGTGGCAAACCGGTGAGCATGTGGCTCTATTAGTATAGGAGATACCTGATAACATATCACACTTTTCATCATAGTGCTTTTACCAATGCATAAAATGCATGGAGAAGTCATTTCGAATGACTGGTCCTCAGTGTTGTGAGAACGATGACTGGTTAAAATTTTTGGTGGTTTCTTGTTCAGTCCATAGGCCTACATCATGTGGCAAACCGGTGAGCATGTGGCTCTATTAGTATAGGAGATACCTGAAAACATATCACACTTTTCATCATAGTGCTTTTACCAATGCATAAAATGCATGGAGAAGTCATTTCGAATGACTGGTCCTCAGTGTTGTGAGAACGATGACTGGTTAAAATTTTTGGTGGTTTCTTGTTCAGTCCATATGCCTACATCATGTGGCAAACCGGTGAGCATGTGGCTCTATTAGTATAGGAGATACCTGAAAACATATCACACTTTTCATCATAGTGCTTTTACCAATGCATAAAATGCATGGAGAAGTCATTTCGAATGACTGGTCCTCAGTGTTGTGAGAACGATGACTGGTTAAAATTTTTGGTGGTTTCTTGTTCAGTCCATATGCCTACATCATGTGGCAAACCGGTGAGCATGTGGCTCTATTAGTATAGGAGATACCTGAAAACATATCACACTTTTCATCATAGTGCTTTTACCAATGCATAAAATGCATGGAGAAGTCATTTCGAATGACTGGTCCTCAGTGTTGTGAGAACGATGACTGGTTAAAATTTTTGGTGGTTTCTTGTTCAATCCATATGCCTACATCATGTGGCAAACCGGTGAGCATGTGGCTCTATTAGTATAGGAGATACCTGAAAACATATCACACTTTTCATCATAGTGCTTTTACCAATGCAGAAAATGCATGGAGAAGTCATTTCGAATGACTGGTCCTCAGTGTTGTGAGAACGATGACTGGTTAAAATTTTTGGTGGTTTCTTGTTCAATCCATATGCCTACATCATGTGGCAAACCGGTGAGCATGTGGCTCTATTAGTATAGGAGATACCTGAAAACATATCACACTTTTCATCATAGTGCTTTTACCAATGCATAAAATGCATGGAGAAGTCATTTCGAATGACTGGTCCTCAGTGTTGTGAGAACGATGACTGGTTAAAATTTTTGGTGGTTTCTTGTTCAGTCCATAGGCCTACATCATGTGGCAAACCGGTGAGCATGTGGCTCTATTAGTATAGGAGATACCTGAAAACATATCACACTTTTCATCATAGTGCTTTTACCAATGCAGAAAATGCATGGAGAAGTCATTTCGAATGACTGGTCCTCAGTGTTGTGAGAACGATGACTGTTTAAAATTTTTGGTGGTTTCTTGTTCAGTCCATAGGCCTACATCATGTGGCAAACCGGTGAGCATGTGGCTCTATTAGTATAGGAGATACCTGAAAACATATCACACTTTTCATCATAGTGCTTTTACCAATGCATAAAATGCATGGAGAAGTCATTTCGAATGACTGGTCCTCAGTGTTGTGAGAACGATGACTGGTTAAAATTTTTGGTGGTTTCTTGTTCAGTCCATAGGCCTACATCATGTGGCAAACCGGTGAGCATGTGGCTCTATTAGTATAGGAGATACCTGAAAACATATCACACTTTTCATCATAGTGCTTTTACCAATGCATAAAATGCATGGAGAAGTCATTTCGAATGACTGGTCCTCAGTGTTGTGAGAACGATGACTGGTTAAAATTTTGGTGGTTTCTTGTTCAGTCCATAGGCCTACATCATGTGGCAAACCGGTGAGCATGTGGCTCTATTAGTATAGGAGATACCTGAAAACATATCACACTTTTCATCATAGTGCTTTTACCAATGCATAAAATGCATGGAGAAGTCAATTCGAATGACTGGTCCTCAGTGTTGTGAGAACGATGACTGGTTAAAATTTTTGGTGGTTTCTTGTTCAGTCCATGGGCCTACATCATGTGGCAAATCGGTGAGCATGTGACTCTATTAGTAAAGGAGATACCTGAAAACATATCACACTTTTCATCATAGTGCTTTTACCAATGCATAAAATGCATGGAGAAGTCATTTCGAATGACTGGTCCTCAGTGTTGTGAGAACGATGACTGGTTAAAATTTTTGGTGGTTTCTTGTTCAGTCCATAGGCCTACATCATGTGGCAAACCGGTGAGAATGTGGCTCTATTAGTATAGGAGATACCTGAAAACATATCACACTTTTCATCATAGTGCTTTTACCAATGCATAAAATGCATGGAGAAGTCATTTCGAATGACTGGTCCTCAGTGTTGTGAGAACGATGACTGGTTAAAATTTTTGGTGGTTTCTTGTTCAGTCCATGGGCCTACATCATGTGGCAAACCGGTGAGCATGTGGCTCTATTAGTATAGAAGATACCTGAAAACATATCACACTTTTCATCATAGTGCTTTTACCAATGCATAAAATGCATGGAGAAGTCATTTCGAATGACTGGTCCTCAGTGTTGTGAGAACGATGACTGGTTAAAATTTTTGGTGGTTTCTTGTTCAGTCCATAGGCCTACATCATGTGGCAAACCGGTGAGCATGTGGCTCTATTAGTATAGGAGATACCTGATAACATATCACACTTTTCATCATAGTGCTTTTACCAATGCATAAAATGCATGGAGAAGTCATTTCGAATGACTGGTCCTCAGTGTTGTGAGAACGATGACTGGTTAAAATTTTTGGTGGTTTCTTGTTCAGTCCATAGGCCTACATCATGTGGCAAACCGGTGAGCATGTGGCTCTATTAGTATAGGAGATACCTGAAAACATATCACACTTTTCATCATAGTGCTTTTACCAATGCATAAAATGCATGGAGAAGTCATTTCGAATGACTGGTCCTCAGTGTTGTGAGAACGATGACTGGTTAAAATTTTTGGTGGTTTCTTGTTCAGTCCATATGCCTACATCATGTGGCAAACCGGTGAGCATGTGGCTCTATTAGTATAGGAGATACCTGAAAACATATCACACTTTTCATCATAGTGCTTTTACCAATGCATAAAATGCATGGAGAAGTCATTTCGAATGACTGGTCCTCAGTGTTGTGAGAACGATGACTGGTTAAAATTTTTGGTGGTTTCTTGTTCAGTCCATATGCCTACATCATGTGGCAAACCGGTGAGCATGTGGCTCTATTAGTATAGGAGATACCTGAAAACATATCACACTTTTCATCATAGTGCTTTTACCAATGCATAAAATGCATGGAGAAGTCATTTCGAATGACTGGTCCTCAGTGTTGTGAGAACGATGACTGGTTAAAATTTTTGGTGGTTTCTTGTTCAATCCATATGCCTACATCATGTGGCAAACCGGTGAGCATGTGGCTCTATTAGTATAGGAGATACCTGAAAACATATCACACTTTTCATCATAGTGCTTTTACCAATGCATAAAATGCATGGAGAAGTCATTTCGAATGACTGGTCCTCAGTGTTGTGAGAACGATGACTGGTTAAAATTTTTGGTGGTTTCTTGTTCAGTCCATAGGCCTACATCATGTGGCAAACCGGTGAGCATGTGGCTCTATTAGTATAGGAGATACCTGAAAACATATCACACTTTTCATCATAGTGCTTTTACCAATGCAGAAAATGCATGGAGAAGTCATTTCGAATGACTGGTCCTCAGTGTTGTGAGAACGATGACTGGTTAAAATTTTTGGTGGTTTCTTGTTCAATCCATATGCCTACATCATGTGGCAAACCGGTGAGCATGTGGCTCTATTAGTATAGGAGATACCTGAAAACATATCACACTTTTCATCATAGTGCTTTTACCAATGCATAAAATGCATGGAGAAGTCATTTCGAATGACTGGTCCTCAGTGTTGTGAGAACGATGACTGGTTAAAATTTTTGGTGGTTTCTTGTTCAGTCCATAGGCCTACATCATGTGGCAAACCGGTGAGCATGTGGCTCTATTAGTATAGGAGATACCTGAAAACATATCACACTTTTCATCATAGTGCTTTTACCAATGCAGAAAATGCATGGAGAAGTCATTTCGAATGACTGGTCCTCAGTGTTGTGAGAACGATGACTGTTTAAAATTTTTGGTGGTTTCTTGTTCAGTCCATAGGCCTACATCATGTGGCAAACCGGTGAGCATGTGGCTCTATTAGTATAGGAGATACCTGAAAACATATCACACTTTTCATCATAGTGCTTTTACCAATGCATAAAATGCATGGAGAAGTCATTTCGAATGACTGGTCCTCAGTGTTGTGAGAACGATGACTGGTTAAAATTTTTGGTGGTTTCTTGTTCAGTCCATAGGCCTACATCATGTGGCAAACCGTTGAGCATGTGGCTCTATTAGTATAGGAGATACCTGAAAACATATCACACTTTTCATCATAGTGCTTTTACCAATGCATAAAATGCATGGAGAAGTCATTTCGAATGACTGGTCCTCAGTGTTGTGAGAACGATGACTGGTTAAAATTTTGGTGGTTTCTTGTTCAGTCCATAGGCCTACATCATGTGGCAAACCGGTGAGCATGTGGCTCTATTAGTATAGGAGATACCTGAAAACATATCACACTTTTCATCATAGTGCTTTTACCAATGCATAAAATGCATGGAGAAGTCAATTCGAATGACTGGTCCTCAGTGTTGTGAGAACGATGACTGGTTAAAATTTTTGGTGGTTTCTTGTTCAGTCCATGGGCCTACATCATGTGGCAAACCGGTGAGCATGTGACTCTATTAGTAAAGGAGATACCTGAAAACATATCACACTTTTCATCATAGTGCTTTTACCAATGCATAAAATGCATGGAGAAGTCATTTCGAATGACTGGTCCTCAGTGTTGTGAGAACGATGACTGGTTAAAATTTTTGGTGGTTTCTTGTTCAGTCCATAGGCCTACATCATGTGGCAAACCGGTGAGAATGTGGCTCTATTAGTATAGGAGATACCTGAAAACATATCACACTTTTCATCATAGTGCTTTTACCAATGCATAAAATGCATGGAGAAGTCATTTCGAATGACTGGTCCTCAGTGTTGTGAGAACGATGACTGGTTAAAATTTTTGGTGGTTTCTTGTTCAGTCCATGGGCCTACATCATGTGGCAAACCGGTGAGCATGTGGCTCTATTAGTATAGGAGATACCTGAAAACATATCACACTTTTCATCATAGTGCTTTTACCAATGCATAAAATGCATGGAGAAGTCATTTCGAATGACTGGTAATCAGTGTTGTGAGAACGATGACTGGTTAAAATTTTTGGTGGTTTCTTGTTCAATCCATATGCCTACATCATGTGGCAAACCGGTGAGCATGTGGCTCTATTAGTATAGGAGATACCTGAAAACATATCACACTTTTCATCATAGTGCTTTTACCAATGCATAAAATGCATGGAGAAGTCATTTCGAATGACTGGTCCTCAGTGTTGTGAGAACGATGACTGGTTAAAATTTTTGGTGGTTTCTTGTTCAGTCCATAGGCCTACATCATGTGGCAAACCGGTGAGCATGTGGCTCTATTAGTATAGGAGATACCTGAAAACATATCACACTTTTCATCATAGTGCTTTTACCAATGCAGAAAATGCATGGAGAAGTCATTTCGAATGACTGGTCCTCAGTGTTGTGAGAACGATGACTGGTTAAAATTTTTGGTGGTTTCTTGTTCAATCCATATGCCTACATCATGTGGCAAACCGGTGAGCATGTGGCTCTATTAGTATAGGAGATACCTGAAAACATATCACACTTTTCATCATAGTGCTTTTACCAATGCATAAAATGCATGGAGAAGTCATTTCGAATGACTGGTCCTCAGTGTTGTGAGAACGATGACTGGTTAAAATTTTTGGTGGTTTCTTGTTCAGTCCATAGGCCTACATCATGTGGCAAACCGGTGAGCATGTGGCTCTATTAGTATAGGAGATACCTGAAAACATATCACACTTTTCATCATAGTGCTTTTACCAATGCAGAAAATGCATGGAGAAGTCATTTCGAATGACTGGTCCTCAGTGTTGTGAGAACGATGACTGTTTAAAATTTTTGGTGGTTTCTTGTTCAGTCCATAGGCCTACATCATGTGGCAAACCGGTGAGCATGTGGCTCTGTTAGTATAGGAGATACCTGAAAACATATCACACTTTTCATCATAGTGCTTTTACCAATGCATAAAATGCATGGAGAAGTCATTTCGAATGACTGGTCCTCAGTGTTGTGAGAACGATGACTGGTTAAAATTTTTGGTGGTTTCTTGTTCAGTCCATAGGCCTACATCATGTGGCAAACCGGTGAGCATGTGGCTCTATTAGTATAGGAGATACCTGAAAACATATCACACTTTTCATCATAGTGCTTTTACCAATGCATAAAATGCATGGAGAAGTCATTTCGAATGACTGGTCCTCAGTGTTGTGAGAACGATGACTGGTTAAAATTTTGGTGGTTTCTTGTTCAGTCCATAGGCCTACATCATGTGGCAAACCGGTGAGCATGTGGCTCTATTAGTATAGGAGATACCTGAAAACATATCACACTTTTCATCATAGTGCTTTTACCAATGCATAAAATGCATGGAGAAGTCAATTCGAATGACTGGTCCTCAGTGTTGTGAGAACGATGACTGGTTAAAATTTTTGGTGGTTTCTTGTTCAGTCCATGGGCCTACATCATGTGGCAAACCGGTGAGCATGTGACTCTATTAGTAAAGGAGATACCTGAAAACATATCACACTTTTCATCATAGTGCTTTTACCAATGCATAAAATGCATGGAGAAGTCATTTCGAATGACTGGTCCTCAGTGTTGTGAGAACGATGACTGGTTAAAATTTTTGGTGGTTTCTTGTTCAGTCCATAGGCCTACATCATGTGGCAAACCGGTGAGAATGTGGCTCTATTAGTATAGGAGATACCTGAAAACATATCACACTTTTCATCATAGTGCTTTTACCAATGCATAAAATGCATGGAGAAGTCATTTCGAATGACTGGTCCTCAGTGTTGTGAGAACGATGACTGGTTAAAATTTTTGGTGGTTTCTTGTTCAGTCCATGGGCCTACATCATGTGGCAAACCGGTGAGCATGTGGCTCTATTAGTATAGGAGATACCTGAAAACATATCACACTTTTCATCATAGTGCTTTTACCAATGCATAAAATGCATGGAGAAGTCATTTCGAATGACTGGTCCTCAGTGTTGTGAGAACGATGACTGGTTAAAATTTTGGTGGTTTCTTGTTCAGTCCATAGGCCTACATCATGTGGCAAACCGGTGAGCATGTGGCTCTATTAGTATAGGAGATACCTGAAAACATATCACACTTTTCATCATAGTGCTTTTACCAATGCATAAAATGCATGGAGAAGTCAATTCGAATGACTGGTCCTCAGTGTTGTGAGAACGATGACTGGTTAAAATTTTTGGTGGTTTCTTGTTCAGTCCATGGGCCTACATCATGTGGCAAACCGGTGAGCATGTGACTCTATTAGTAAAGGAGATACCTGAAAACATATCACACTTTTCATCATAGTGCTTTTACCAATGCATAAAATGCATGGAGAAGTCATTTCGAATGACTGGTCCTCAGTGTTGTGAGAACGATGACTGGTTAAAATTTTTGGTGGTTTCTTGTTCAGTCCATAGGCCTACATCATGTGGCAAACCGGTGAGAATGTGGTTCTATTAGTATAGGAGATACCTGAAAACATATCACACTTTTCATCATAGTGCTTTTACCAATGCATAAAATGCATGGAGAAGTCATTTCGAATGACTGGTCCTCAGTGTTGTGAGAACGATGACTGGTTAAAATTTTTGGTGGTTTCTTGTTCAGTCCATGGGCCTACATCATGTGGCAAACCGGTGAGCATGTGGCTCTATTAGTATAGGAGATACCTGAAAACAAATAACACTTTTCATCATAGTGCTTTTACCAATGCATAAAATGCATGGAGAAGTCATTTCGAATGACTGGTCCTCAGTGTTGTGAGAACAATGACTGGTTAAAATTTTTGGTGGTTTCTTGTTCAGTCCATAGGCCTACATCATGTGGCAAACCGGTGAGCATGTGGCTCTATTAGTATAGGAGATACCTGATAACATATCACACTTTTCATCATAGTGCTTTTACCAATGCATAAAATGCATGGAGAAGTCATTTCGAATGACTGGTCCTCAGTGTTGTGAGAACGATGACTGGTTAAAATTTTTGGTGGTTTCTTGTTCAGTCCATAGGCCTACATCATGTGGCAAACCGGTGAGCATGTGGCTCTATTAGTATAGGAGATACCTGAAAACATATCACACTTTTCATCATAGTGCTTTTACCAATGCATAAAATGCATGGAGAAGTCATTTCGAATGACTGGTCCTCAGTGTTGTGAGAACGATGACTGGTTAAAATTTTTGGTGGTTTCTTGTTCAGTCCATATGCCTACATCATGTGGCAAACCGGTGAGCATGTGGCTCTATTAGTATAGGAGATACCTGAAAACA
Source organism: Ranitomeya imitator (assembly GCF_032444005.1). Taxonomy (NCBI): domain Eukaryota; kingdom Metazoa; phylum Chordata; class Amphibia; order Anura; family Dendrobatidae; genus Ranitomeya; species Ranitomeya imitator. Next base: position 83,113 of record NW_027194064.1, read on the forward strand.
TATCACACTTTTCATCATAGTGCTTTTACCAATGCATAAAATGCATGGAGAAGTCATTTCGAATGACTGGTCCTCAGTGTTGTGAGAACGATGACTGGTTAAAATTTTTGGTGGTTTCTTGTTCAGTCCATATGCCTACATCATGTGGCAAACCGGTGAGCATGTGGCTCTATTAGTATAGGAGATACCTGAAAACATATCACACTTTTCATCATAGTGCTTTTACCAATGCATAAAATGCATGGAGAAGTCATTTCGAATGACTGGTCCTCAGTGTTGTGAGAACGATGACTGGTTAAAATTTTTGGTGGTTTCTTGTTCAATCCATATGCCTACATCATGTGGCAAACCGGTGAGCATGTGGCTCTATTAGTATAGGAGATACCTGAAAACATATCACACTTTTCATCATAGTGCTTTTACCAATGCATAAAATGCATGGAGAAGTCATTTCGAATGACTGGTCCTCAGTGTTGTGAGAACGATGACTGGTTAAAATTTTTGGTGGTTTCTTGTTCAGTCCATAGGCCTACATCATGTGGCAAACCGGTGAGCATGTGGCTCTATTAGTATAGGAGATACCTGAAAACATATCACACTTTTCATCATAGTGCTTTTACCAATGCAGAAAATGCATGGAGAAGTCATTTCGAATGACTGGTCCTCAGTGTTGTGAGAACGATGACTGGTTAAAATTTTTGGTGGTTTCTTGTTCAATCCATATGCCTACATCATGTGGCAAACCGGTGAGCATGTGGCTCTATTAGTATAGGAGATACCTGAAAACATATCACACTTTTCATCATAGTGCTTTTACCAATGCATAAAATGCATGGAGAAGTCATTTCGAATGACTGGTCCTCAGTGTTGTGAGAACGATGACTGGTTAAAATTTTTGGTGGTTTCTTGTTCAGTCCATAGGCCTACATCATGTGGCAAACCGGTGAGCATGTGGCTCTATTAGTATAGGAGATACCTGAAAACATATCACACTTTTCATCATAGTGCTTTTACCAATGCAGAAAATGCATGGAGAAGTCATTTCGAATGACTGGTCCTCAGTGTTGTGAGAACGATGACTGTTTAAAATTTTTGGTGGTTTCTTGTTCAGTCCATAGGCCTACATCATGTGGCAAACCGGTGAGCATGTGGCTCTATTAGTATAGGAGATACCTGAAAACATATCACACTTTTCATCATAGTGCTTTTACCAATGCATAAAATGCATGGAGAAGTCATTTCGAATGACTGGTCCTCAGTGTTGTGAGAACGATGACTGGTTAAAATTTTGGTGGTTTCTTGTTCAGTCCATAGGCCTACATCATGTGGCAAACCGGTGAGCATGTGGCTCTATTAGTATAGGAGATACCTGAAAACATATCACACTTTTCATCATAGTGCTTTTACCAATGCATAAAATGCATGGAGAAGTCATTTCGAATGACTGGTCCTCAGTGTTGTGAGAACGATGACTGGTTAAAATTTTTGGTGGTTTCTTGTTCAGTCCATAGGCCTACATCATGTGGCAAACCGGTGAGCATGTGGCTCTATTAGTATAGGAGATACCTGAAAACATATCACACTTTTCATCATAGTGCTTTTACCAATGCAGAAAATGCATGGAGAAGTCATTTCGAATGACTGGTCCTCAGTGTTGTGAGAACGATGACTGGTTAAAATTTTTGGTGGTTTCTTGTTCAATCCATATGCCTACATCATGTGGCAAACCGGTGAGCATGTGGCTCTATTAGTATAGGAGATACCTGAAAACATATCACACTTTTCATCATAGTGCTTTTACCAATGCATAAAATGCATGGAGAAGTCATTTCGAATGACTGGTCCTCAGTGTTGTGAGAACGATGACTGGTTAAAATTTTTGGTGGTTTCTTGTTCAGTCCATAGGCCTACATCATGTGGCAAACCGGTGAGCATGTGGCTCTATTAGTATAGGAGATACCTGAAAACATATCACACTTTTCATCATAGTGCTTTTACCAATGCAGAAAATGCATGGAGAAGTCATTTCGAATGACTGGTCCTCAGTGTTGTGAGAACGATGACTGTTTAAAATTTTTGGTGGTTTCTTGTTCAGTCCATAGGCCTACATCATGTGGCAAACCGGTGAGCATGTGGCTCTATTAGTATAGGAGATACCTGAAAACATATCACACTTTTCATCATAGTGCTTTTACCAATGCATAAAATGCATGGAGAAGTCATTTCGAATGACTGGTCCTCAGTGTTGTGAGAACGATGACTGGTTAAAATTTTTGGTGGTTTCTTGTTCAGTCCATAGGCCTACATCATGTGGCAAACCGGTGAGCATGTGGCTCTATTAGTATAGGAGATACCTGAAAACATATCACACTTTTCATCATAGTGCTTTTACCAATGCATAAAATGCATGGAGAAGTCATTTCGAATGACTGGTCCTCAGTGTTGTGAGAACGATGACTGGTTAAAATTTTGGTGGTTTCTTGTTCAGTCCATGGGCCTACATCATGTGGCAAACCGGTGAGCATGTGGCTCTATTAGTATAGGAGATACCTGAAAACATATCACACTTTTCATCATAGTGCTTTTACCAATGCATAAAATGCATGGAGAAGTCAATTCGAATGACTGGTCCTCAGTGTTGTGAGAACGATGACTGGTTAAAATTTTTGGTGGTTTCTTGTTCAGTCCATGGGCCTACATCATGTGGCAAACCGGTGAGCATGTGACTCTATTAGTATAGGAGATACCTGAAAACATATCACACTTTTCATCATAGTGCTTTTACCAATGCATAAAATGCATGGAGAAGTCATTTCGAATGACTGGTCCTCAGTGTTGTGAGAACGATGACTGGTTAAAATTTTTGGTGGTTTCTTGTTCAGTCCATGGGCCTACATCATGTGGCAAACCGGTGAGCATGTGGCTCTATTAGTATAGGAGATAACTGAAAACATATCACACTTTTCATCATAGTGCTTTTACCAATGCATAAAATGCATGGAGAAGTCATTTCGAATGACTGGTCCTCAGTGTTGTGAGAACGATGACTGGTTAAAATTTTTGGTGGTTTCTTGTTCAGTCCATGGGCCTACATCATGTGGCAAACCGGTGAGCATGTGGCTCTATTAGTATAGGAGATACCTGAAAACATATCACACTTTTCATCATAGTGCTTTTACCAATGCATAAAATGCATGGAGAAGTCATTTCGAATGACTGGTCCTCAGTGTTGTGAGAACGATGACTGGTTAAAATTTTTGGTGGTTTCTTGTTCAGTCCATAGGCCTACATCATGTGGCAAACCGGTGAGCATGTGGCTCTATTAGTATAGGAGATACCTGAAAACATATCACACTTTTCATCATAGTGCTTTTACCAATGCATAAAATGCATGGAGAAGTCATTTCGAATGACTGGTCCTCAGTGTTGTGAGAACGATGACTGGTTAAAATTTTTGGTGGTTTCTTGTTCAGTCCATAGGCCTACATCATGTGGCAAACCGGTGAGAATGTGGCTCTATTAGTATAGGAGATACCTGAAAACATATCACACTTTTCATCATAGTGCTTTTACCAATGCATAAAATGCATGGAGAAGTCATTTCGAATGACTGGTCCTCAGTGTTGTGAGAACGATGACTGGTTAAAATTTTTGGTGGTTTCTTGTTCAGTCCATAGGCCTACATCATGTGGCAAACCGGTGAGCATGTGGCTCTATTAGTATAGGAGATACCTGAAAACATATCACACTTTTCATCATAGTGCTTTTACCAATGCATAAAATGCATGGAGAAGTCATTTCGAATGACTGGTCCTCAGTGTTGTGAGAACGATGACTGGTTAAAATTTTTGGTGGTTTCTTGTTCAGTCCATAGGCCTACATCATGTGGCAAACCGGTGAGCATGTGGCTCTATTAGTATAGGAGATACCTGAAAACATATCACACTTTTCATCATAGTGCTTTTACCAATGCATAAAATGCATGGAGAAGTCATTTCGAATGACTGGTCCTCAGTGTTGTGAGAACGATGACTGGTTAAAATTTTTGGTGGTTTCTTGTTCAGTCCATAGGCCTACATCATGTGGCAAACCGGTGAGCATGTGGCTCTATTAGTATAGGAGATACCTGAAAACATATCACACTTTTCATCATAGTGCTTTTACCAATGCATAAAATGCATGGAGAAGTCATTTCGAATGACTGGTTCTCAGTGTTGTGAGAACAATGACTGGTTAAAATTTTTGGTGGTTTCTTGTTCAGTCCATAGGCCTACATCATGTGGCAAACCGGTGAGCATGTGGCTCTATTAGTATAGGAGATACCTGAAAACATATCACACTTTTCATCATAGTGCTTTTACCAATGCATAAAATGCATGGAGAAGTCATTTCGAATGACTGGTCCTCAGTGTTGTGAGAACGATGACTGATTAAAATTTTTGGTGGTTTCTTGTTCAGTCCATAGGCCTACATCATGTGGCAAACCGGTGAGCATGTGGCTCTATTAGTATAGGAGATACCTGAAAACATAGCACACTTTTCTTCATAGTGCTTTTACCAATGCATAAAATGCATGGTGAAGTCATTTCGAATGACTGGTCCTCAGTGTTGTGAGAACGATGACTGGTTAAAATTTTTGGTGGTTTCTTGTTCAGTCCATAGGCCTACATCATGTGGCAAACCGGTGAGCATGTGGCTCTATTAGTATAGGAGATACCTGAAAACATATCACACTTTTCATCATAGTGCTTTTACCAATGCATAAAATGCATGGAGAAGTCATTTCGAATGACTGGTCCTCAGTGTTGTAAGAACGATGACTGGTTAAAATTTTTGGTGGTTTCTTGTTCAGTCCATAGGCCTACATCATGTGGCAAACCGGTGAGCATGTGGCTCTATTAGTATAGGAGATACCTGAAAACATATCACACTTTTCATCATAGTGCTTTTACCAATGCATAAAATGCATGGAGAAGTCATTTCGAATGACTGGTCCTCAGTGTTGTGAGAACGATGACTGGTTAAAATTTTTGGTGGTTTCTTGTTCAGTCCATAGGCCTACATCATGTGGCAAACCGGTGAGCATGTGGCTCTATTAGTATAGGAGATACCTGAAAACATATCACACTTTTCATCATAGTGCTTTTACCAATGCATAAAATGCATGGAGAAGTCAATTCGAATGACTGGTCCTCAGTGTTGTGAGAACGATGACTGGTTAAAATTTTTGGTGGTTTCTTGTTCAGTCCATAGGCCTACATCATGTGGCAAACCGGTGAGCATGTGGCTCTATTAGTATAGGAGATACCTGAAAACATATCACATCATAGTGCTTTTACCAATGCATAAAATGCATGGAGAAGTCATTTCGAATTGACTGGTCCTCAGTGTTGTGAGAACGATGGACTGGTTAAAATTTTTGGTGGTTTCTTGTTCAGTCCCATAGGCCTACATCATGTGGCAAACCGGTGAGCATGTGGCTCTATTAGTATAGGAGATACCTGAAAACATATCACACTTTTCATCATAGTGCTTTTACCAATGCATAAAATGCATGGAGAAGTCATTTCGAATGACTGGTCCTCAGTGTTGTGAGAACGATGACTGGTTAAAATTTTTGGTGGTTTCTTGTTCAGTCCATAGGCCTACATCATGTGGCAAACCGGTGAGCATGTGGCTCTATTAGTATAGGAGATACCTGAAAACATATCACACTTTTCATCATAGTGCTTTTACCAATGCATAAAATGCATGGAGAAGTCATTTCGAATGACTGGTCCTCAGTGTTGTGAGAACGATGACTGGTTAAAATTTTTGGTGGTTTAATGTTCAGTCCATAGGGCCTACATCATGTGGCAAACCGGTGAGCATGTGGCTCTATTAGTATAGGAGATACCTGAAAACATATCACACTTTTCATCATAGTGCTTTCACCAATGCATAAAATGCATGGAGAAGTCATTTCGAATGACTGGTCCTCAGTGTTGTGAGAACGATGACTGGTTAAAATTTTTGGTGGTTTCTTGTTCAGTCCATAGGCCTACATCATGTGGCAAACCGGTGAGCATGTGGCTCTATTAGTATAGGAGATACCTGAAAACATATCACACTTTTCATCATAGTGCTTTTACCAATGCATAAAATGCATGGAGAAGTCATTTCGAATGACTGGTCCTCAGTGTTGTGAGAACGATGACTGGTTAAAATTTTTGGTGGTTTCTTGTTCAGTCCATAGGCCTACATCATGTGGCAAACCGGTGAGCATGTGGCTCTATTAGTATAGGAGATACCTGAAAACATATCACACTTTTCATCATAGTGCTTTTACCAATGCATAAAATGCATGGAGAAGTCATTTCGAATGACTGGTCCTCAGTGTTGTGAGAACGATGACTGGTTAAAATTTTTGGTGGTTTCTTGTTCAGTCCATAGGCCTACATCATGTGGCAAACCGGTGAGCATGTGGCTCTATTAGTATAGGAGATACCTGAAAACATATCACACTTTTCATCATAGTGCTTTTACCAATGCATAAAATGCATGGAGAAGTCATTTCGAATAGACTGGTCCTCAGTGTTGTGAGAACGATGACTGGTTAAAATTTTTGGTGGTTTCTTGTTCAGTCCATAGGCCTACATCATGTGGCAAACCGGTGAGCATGTGGCTCTATTAGTATAGGAGATACCTGAAAACATATCACACTTTTCATCATAGTGCTTTTACCAATGCATAAAATGCATGGAGAAGTCATTTCGAATGACTGGTCCTCAGTGTTGTGAGAACGATGACTGGTTAAAATTTTTGGTGGTTTCTTGTTCAGTCCATAGGCCTACATCATGTGGCAAACCGGTGAGCATGTGGCTCTATTAGTATAGGAGATACCTGAAAACATATCACACTTTTCATCATAGTGCTTTTACCAATGCATAAAATGCATGGAGAAGTCATTTTCGAATGACTGGTCCTCAGTGTTGTGAGAACGATGACTGGTTAAAATTTTTGGTGGTTTCTTGTTCAGTCCATAGGCCTACATCATGTGGCAAACCGGTGAGCATGTGGCTCTATTAGTATAGGAGATACCTGAAAACATATCACACTTTTCATCATAGTGCTTTTACCAATGCATAAAATGCATGGAGAAGTCATTTCGAATGACTGGTCCTCAGTGTTGTGAGAACGATGACTGGTTAAAATTTTTGGTGGTTTCTTGTTCAGTCCATAGGCCTACATCATGTGGCAAACCGGTGAGCATGTGGCTCTATTAGTATAGGAGATACCTGAAAACATATCACACTTTTCATCATAGTGCTTTTACCAATGCATAAAATGCATGGAGAAGTCATTTCGAATGACTGGTCCTCAGTGTTGTGAGAACGATGACTGGTTAAAATTTTTGGTGGTTTCTTGTTCAGTCCATAGGCCTACATCATGTGGCAAACCGGTGAGCATGTGGCTCTATTAGTATAGGAGATACCTGAAAACATATCACACTTTTCATCATAGTGCTTTTACCAATGCATAAAATGCATGGAGAAGTCATTTCGAATGACTGGTCCTCAGTGTTGTGAGAACGATGACTGATTATAATTTTTGGTGGTTTCTTGTTCAGTCCATAGGCCTACATCATGTGGCAAACCGGTGAGCATGTGGCTCTATTAGTATAGGAGATACCTGAAAACATATCACACTTTTCATCATAGTGCTTTTACCAATGCATAAAATGCATGGAGAAGTCATTTCGAATGACTGGTCCTCAGTGTTGTGAGAACGATGACTGGTTAAAATTTTTGGTGGTTTCTTGTTCAGTCCATAGGCCTACATCATGTGGCAAACCGGTGAGCATGTGGCTCTATTAGTATAGGAGATACCTGAAAACATATCACACTTTTCATCATAGTGCTTTTACCAATGCATAAAATGCATGGAGAAGTCATTTCGAATGACTGGTCCTCAGTGTTGTGAGAACGATGACTGGTTAAAATTTTGGTGGTTTCTTGTTCAGTCCATAGGCCTACATCATGTGGCAAACCGGTGAGCATGTGGCTCTATTAGTATAGGAGATACCTGAAAACATATCACACTTTTCATCATAGTGCTTTTACCAATGCATAAAATGCATGGAGAAGTCATTTCGAACGACTGGTCCTCAGTGTTGTGAGAACGATGACTGGTTAAAATTTTTGGTGGTTTCTTGTTCAGTCCATAGGCCTACATCATGTGGCAAACCGGTGAGCATGTGGCTCTATTAGTATAGGAGATACCTGAAAACATATCACACTTTTCATCATAGTGCTTTTACCAATGCATAAAATGCATGGAGAAGTCATTTCGAATGACTGGTCCTCAGTGTTGTGAGAACGATGACTGGTTAAAATTTTTGGTGGTTTCTTGTTCAGTCCATAGGCCTACATCATGTGGCAAACCGGTGAGCATGTGGCTCTATTAGTATAGGAGATACCTGAAAACATATCACACTTTTCATCATAGTGCTTTTACCAATGCATAAAATGCATGGAGAAGTCATTTCGAATGACTGGTCCTCAGTGTTGTGAGAACGATGACTGGTTAAAATTTTTGGTGGTTTCTTGTTCAGTCCATAGGCCTACATCATGTGGCAAACCGGTGAGCATGTGGCTCTATTAGTATAGGAGATACCTGAAAACATATCACACTTTTCATCATAGTGCTTTTACCAATGCATAAAATGCATGGAGAAGTCATTTCGAATGACTGGTCCTCAGTGTTGTGAGAACGATGACTGGTTAAAATTTTTGGTGGTTTCTTGTTCAGTCCATAGGCCTACATCATGTGGCAAACCGGTGAGCATGTGGCTCTATTAGTATAGGAGATACCTGAAAACATATCACACTTTTCATCATAGTGCTTTTACCAATGCATAAAATGCATGGAGAAGTCATTTCGAATCACTGGTCCTCAGTGTTGTGAGTACGATGACTGGTTAAAATTTTTGGTGGTTTCTTGTTCAGTCCATAGGCCTACATCATGTGGCAAACCGGTGAGCATGTGGCTCTATTAGTATAGGAGATACCTGAAAATATATCACACTTTTCATCATAGTGCTTTTACCAATGCATAAAATGCATGGAGAAGTCATTTCGAATGACTGGTCCTCAGTGTTGTGAGAACGATGACTGGTTAAAATTTTTGGTGGTTTCTTGTTCAGTCCATAGGCCTACATCATGTGGCAAACCGGTGAGCATGTGGCTCTATTGCTATAGGAGATACCTGAAAACATATCACACTTTTCATCATAGTGCTTTTACCAATGCATAAAATGCATGGAGAAGTCATTTCGAATGACTGGTCCTCAGTGTTGTGAGAACGATGACTGGTTAAAATTTTTGGTGGTTTCTTGTTCAGTCCATAGGCCTACATCATGTGGCAAACCGGTGAGCATGTGGCTCTATTAGTATAGGAGATACCTGAAAACATATCACACTTTTCATCATAGTGCTTTTACCAATGCATAAAATGCATGGAGAAGTCATTTCGAATGACTGGTCCTCAGTGTTGTGAGAACGATGACTGGTTAAAATTTTTGGTGGTTTCTTGTTCAGTCCATAGGCCTACATCATGTGGCAAACCGGTGAGCATGTGGCTCTATTAGTATAGGAGATACCTGAAAACATATCACACTTTTCATCATAGTGCTTTTACCAATGCATAAAATGCATGGAGAAGTCATTTCGAATGACTGGTCCTCAGTGTTGTGAGAACGATGACTGGTTAAAATTTTTGGTGGTTTCTTGTTCAGTCCATAGGCCTACATCATGTGGCAAACCGGTGAGCATGTGGCTCTATTAGTATAGGAGATACCTGAAAACATATCACACTTTTCATCATAGTGCTTTTACCAATGCATAAAATGCATGGAGAAGTCATTTCGAATCACTGGTCCTCAGTGTTGTGAGTACGATGACTGGTTAAAATTTTTGGTGGTTTCTTGTTCAGTCCATAGGCCTACATCATGTGGCAAACCGGTGAGCATGTGGCTCTATTAGTATAGGAGATACCTGAAAATATATCACACTTTTCATCATAGTGCTTTTACCAATGCATAAAATGCATGGAGAAGTCATTTCGAATGACTGGTCCTCAGTGTTGTGAGAACGATGACTGGTTAAAATTTTTGGTGGTTTCTTGTTCAGTCCATAGGCCTACATCATGTGGCAAACCGGTGAGCATGTGGCTCTATTGCTATAGGAGATACCTGAAAACATATCACACTTTTCATCATAGTGCTTTTACCAATGCATAAAATGCATGGAGAAGTCATTTCGAATGACTGGTCCTCAGTGTTGTGAGAACGATGACTGGTTAAAATTTTTGGTGGTTTCTTGTTCAGTCCATAGGCCTACATCATGTGGCAAACCGGTGAGCATGTGGCTCTATTAGTATAGGAGATACCTGAAAACATATCACACTTTTCATCATAGTGCTTTTACCAATGCATAAAATGCATGGAGAAGTCATTTCGAATGACTGGTCCTCAGTGTTGTGAGAACGATGACTGGTTAAAATTTTTGGTGGTTTCTTGTTCAGTCCATAGGCCTACATCATGTGGCAAACCGGTGAGCATGTGGCTCTATTAGTATAGGAGATACCTGAAAACATATCACACTTTTCATCATAGTGCTTTTACCAATGCATAAAATGCATGGAGAAGTCATTTCGAATGACTGGTCCTCAGTGTTGTGAGAACGATGACTGGTTAAAATTTTTGGTGGTTTCTTGTTCAGTCCATAGGCCTACATCATGTGGCAAACCGGTGAGCATGTGGCTCTATTAGTATAGGAGATACCTGAAAACATATCACACTTTTCATCATAGTGCTTTTACCAATGCATAAAATGCATGGAGAAGTCATTTTGAATGACTGGTCCTCAGTGTTGTGGAGAACGATGACTGGTTAAAATTTTTGGTGGTTTCTTGTTCAGTCCATAGGCCTACATCATGTGGCAAACCGGTGAGCATGTGGCTCTATTAGTATAGGAGATACCTGAAAACATATCACACTTTTCATCATAGTGCTTTTACCAATGCATAAAATGCATGGAGAAGTCATTTCGAATGACTGGTCCTCAGTGTTGTGAGAACGATGACTGGTTAAAATTTTTGGTGGTTTCTTGTTCAGTCCATAGGCCTACATCATGTGGCAAACCGGTGAGCATGTGGCTCTATTAGTATAGGAGATACCTGAAAACATATCACACTTTTCATCATAGTGCTTTTACCAATGCATAAAATGCATGGAGAAGTCATTTCGAATGACTGGTCCTCAGTGTTGTGAGAACGATGACTGGTTAAAATTTTTGGTGGTTTCTTGTTCAGTCCATAGGCCTACATCATGTGGCAAACCGGTGAGCATGTGGCTCTATTAGTATAGGAGATACCTGAAAGCATATCACACTTTTCATCATAGTGCTTTTACCAATGCATAAAATGCATGGAGAAGTCATTTCGAATGACTGGTCCTCAGTGTTGTGAGAACGATGACTGGTTAAAATTTTTGGTGGTTTCTTGTTCAGTCCATAGGCCTACATCATGTGGCAAACCGGTGAGCATGTGGCTCTATTAGTATAGGAGATACCTGAAAACATATCACACTTTTCATCATAGTGCTTTTACCAATGCATAAAATGCATGGAGAAGTCATTTCGAATGACTGGTCCTCAGTGTTGTGAGAACGATGACTGGTTAAAATTTTTGGTGGTTTCTTGTTCAGTCCATAGGCCTACATCATGTGGCAAACCGGTGAGCATGTGGCTCTATTAGTATAGGAGATACCTGAAAACATATCACACTTTTCATCATAGTGCTTTTACCAATGCATAAAATGCATGGAGAAGTCATTTCGAATGACTGGTCCTCAGTGTTGTGAGAACGATGACTGGTTAAAATTTTTGGTGGTTTCTTGTTCAGTCCATAGGCCTACATCATGTGGCAAACCGGTGAGCATGTGGCTCTATTAGTATAGGAGATACCTGAAAACATATCACACTTTTCATCATAGTGCTTTTACCAATGCATAAAATGCATGGAGAAGTCATTTCGAATGACTGGTCCTCAGTGTTGTGAGAACGATGACTGGTTAAAATTTTTGGTGGTTTCTTGTTCAGTCCATGGGCCTACATCATGTGGCAAACCGGTGAGCATGTGGCTCTATTAGTATAGGAGATACCTGAAAACATATCACACTTTTCATCATAGTGCTTTTACCAATGCATAAATTGCATGGAGAAGTCATTTCGAATGACTGGTCCTCAGTGTTGTGAGAACGATGACTGGTTAAAATTTTTGGTGGTTTCTTGTTCAGTCCATAGGCCTACATCATGTGGCAAACCGGTGAGCATGTGGCTCGATTAGTATAGGAGATACCTGAAAACATATCACACTTTTCATCATAGTGCTTTTACCAATGCATAAAATGCATTGAGAAGTCATTTCGAATGACTGGTCCTCAGTGTTGTGAGAACGATGACTGGTTAAAATTTTTGGTGGTTTCTTGTTCAGTCCATAGGCCTACATCATGTGGCAAACCGGTGAGCATGTGGCTCTATTAGTATAGGAGATACCTGAAAACATATCACACTTTTCATCATAGTGCTTTAACCAATGCATAAAATGCATGGAGAAGTCATTTCGAATGACTGGTCCTCAGTGTTGTGAGAACGATGACTGGTTAAAATTTTTGGTGGTTTCTTGTTCAGTCCATAGGCCTACATCATGTGGCAAACCGGTGAGCATGTGGCTCTATTAGTATAAGGAGATACCTGAAAACATATCACACTTTTCATCATAGTGCTTTTACCAATGCATAAAATGCATGGAGAAGTCGTCATTTCGAATGACTGGTCCTCAGTGTTGTGAGAACGATGACTGGTTAAAATTTTTGGTGGTTTCTTGTTCAGTTCATAGGCCTACATCATGTGGCAAACCGGTGAGCATGTGGCTCTATTAGTATAGGAGATACCTGAAAACATATCACACTTTTCATCATAGTGCTTTTACCAATGCATAAAATGCATGGAGAAGTCATTTCGAATGACTGGTCCTCAGTGTTGTGAGAACGATGACTGGTTAAAATTTTTGGTGGTTTCTTGTTCAGTCCATATGCCTACATCATGTGGCAAACCGGTGAGCATGTGGCTCTATTAGTATAGGAGATACCTGAAAACATATCACACTTTTCATCATAGTGCTTTTACCAATGCATAAAATGCATGGAGAAGTCATTTCGAATGACTGGTCCTCAGTGTTGTGAGAACGATGACTGGTTAAAATTTTTGGTGCTTTCTTGTTCAGTCCATAGGCCTACATCATGTGGCAAACCGGTGAGCATGTGGCTCTATTAGTATAGGAGATACCTGAAAACATATCACACTTTTCATCATAGTGCTTTTACCAATGCATAAAATGCATGCAGAAGTCATTTCGAATGACTGGTCCTCAGTGTTGTGAGAACGATGACTGGTTAAAATTTTTGGTGGTTTCTTGTTCAGTCCATAGGCCTACATCATGTGGCAAACCGGTGAGCATGTGGCTCTATTAGTATAGGAGATACCTGAAAACATATCACACTTTTCATCATAGTGCTTTTACCAATGCATAAAATGCATGGAGAAGTCATTTCGAATGACTGGTCCTCAGTGTTGTGAGAACGATGACTGGTTAAAATTTTTGGTGGTTTCTTGTTCAGTCCATAGGCCTACATCATGTGGCAAACCGGTGAGCATGTGGCTCTATTAGTATAGGAGATACCTGAAAACATATCACACTTTTCATCATAGTGCTTTTACCAATGCATAAAATGCATGGACAAGTCATTTCGAATGACTGGTCCTCAGTGTTGTGAGTACGATGACTGGTTAAAATTTTTGGTGGTTTCTTGTTCAGTCCATAGGCCTACATCATGTGGCAAACCGGTGAGCATGTGGCTCTATTAGTATAGGAGATACCTGAAAACATATCACACTTTTCATCATAGTGCTTTTACCAATGCATAAAATGCATGGAGAAGTCATTTCGAATGACTGGTCCTCAGTGTTGTGAGAACGATGACTGGTTAAAATTTTTGGTGGTTTCTTGTTCAGTCCATAGGCCTACATCATGTGGCAAACCGGGGAGCATGTGGCTCTATTAGTATAGGAGATACCTGAAAACATATCACACTTTTCATCATAGTGCTTTTACCAATGCATAAAATGCATGGAGAAGTCATTTCGAATGACTGGTCCTCAGTGTTGTGAGAACGATGACTGGTTAAAATTTTTGGTGGTTTCTTGTTCAGTCCATAGGCCTACATCATGTGGCAAACCGGTGAGCATGTGGCTCTATTAGTATAGGAGATACCTGAAAACATATCACACTTTTCATCATCGTGCTTTTACCAATGCATAAAATGCATGGAGAAGTCATTTCGAATGACTGGTCCTCAGTGTTGTGAGAACGATGAGTGGTTAAAATTTTTGGTGGTTTCTTGTTCAGTCCATAGGCCTACATCATGTGGCAAACCGGTGAGCATGTGGCTCTATTAGTATAGGAGATACCTGAAAACATATCACACTTTTCATCATAGTGCTTTTACCAATGCATAAAATGCATGGAGAAGTCATTTCGAATGACTGGTCCTCAGTGTTGTGAGAACGATGACTGGTTAAAATTTTTGGTGGTTTATTGTTCAGTCCATAGGCCTACATCATGTGGCAAACCAATGAGCATGTGGCTCTATTAGTATAGGAGATACCTGAAAACATATCACACTTTTCATCATAGTGCTTTTACCAATGCATAAAATGCATGGAGAAGTCATTTCGAATGACTGGTCCTCAGTGTTGTGAGAACGATGACTGGTTAAAATTTTTGGTGGTTTCTTGTTCAGTCCATAGCCCTACATCATGTGGCAAACCGGTGAGCATGTGGCTCTATTAGTATAGGAGATACCTGAAAACATATCACACTTTTCATCATAGTGCTTTTACCAATGCATAAAATGCATGGAGAAGTCATTTCGAATGACTTGGTCCTCAGTGTTGTGAGAACGATGACTGGTTAAAATTTTTGGTGGTTTCTTGTTCAGTCCATAGGCCTACATCATGTGGCAAACCGGTGAGCATGTGGCTCTATTAGTATAGGAGATACCTGAAAACATCACACTTTTCATCATAGTGCTTTTACCAATGCATAAAATGCATGGAGAAGTCATTTCGAATGACTGGTCCTCAGTGTTGTGAGAACGATGACTGGTTAAAATTTTTGGTGGTTTCTTGTTCAGTCCATAGGCCTACATCATGTGGCAAACCGGTGAGCATGTGGCTCTATTAGTGTAGGAGATACCTGAAAACATATCACACTTTTCATCATAGTGCTTTTACCAATGCATAAAATGCATGGAGAAGTCATTTCGAATGACTGGTCCTCAGTGTTGTGAGAACGATGACTGGTTAAAATTTTTGGTGGTTTCTTGTTCAGTCCATAGGCCTACATCATGTGGCAAACCGGTGAGCATGTGGCTCTATTAGTATAGGAGATACCTGAAAACATATCACACTTTTCATCATAGTGCTTTTACCAATGCATAAAATGCATGGAGAAGTCAATTCGAATGACTGGTCCTCAGTGTTGTGAGAACGATGACTGGTTAAAATTTTTGGTGGTTTCTTGTTCAGTCCATAGGCCTACATCATGTGGCAAACCGGTGAGCATGTGGCTCTATTAGTATAGGAGATACCTGAGAGCATATCACACTTTTCATCATCGTGCTTTTACCAATGCATAAAATGCATGGAGAAGTCATTTCGAATGACTGGTCCTCAGTGTTGTGAGAACGATGACTGGTTAAAATTTTTGGTGGTTTCTTGTTCAGTCCATAGGCCTACATCATGTGGCAAACCGGTGAGCATGTGGCTCTATTAGTATAGGTGATACCTGAAAACATATCACACTTTTCATCATAGTGCTTTTACCAATGCATAAAATACATGGAGAAGTCATTTCGAATGACTGGTCCTCAGTGTTGTGAGAACGATGACTGGTTAAAATTTTTGGTGGTTTCTTGTTCAGTCCATAGGCCTACATCATGTGGCAAACCGGTGAGCATGTGGCTCTATTAGTATAGGAGATACCTGAAAACATATCACACTTTTCATCATAGTGCTTTTACCAATGCATAAAATGCATGGAGAAGTCATTTCGAATGACTGGTCCTCAGTGTTGTGAGAACGATGACTGGTTAAAATTTTTGGTGGTTTCTTGTTCAGTCCATGGGCCTACATCATGTGGCAAACCGGTGAGCATGTGGCTCTATTAGTATAGGAGATACCTGAAAACATATCACACTTTTCATCATAGTGCTTTTACCAATGCATAAAATGCATGGAGAAGTCATTTCGAATGACTGGTCCTCAGTGTTGTGAGAACGATGACTGGTTAAAATTTTTGGTGGTTTCTTGTTCAGTCCATAGGCCTACATCATGTGGCAAACCGGTGAGCATGTGGCTCTATTAGTATAGGAGATACCTGAAAACATATCACACTTTTCATCATAGTGCTTTTACCAATGCATAAAATGCATGGAGAAGTCATTTCGAATGACTGGTCCTCAGTGTTGTGAGAACGATGACTGGTTAAAATTTTTGGTGGTTTCTTGTTCAGTCCATAGGCCTACATCATGTGGCAAACCGGTGAGCATGTGGCTCTATTAGTATAGGAGATACCTGAAAACATATCACACTTTTCATCATCGTGCTTTTACCAATGCATAAAATGCATGGAGAAGTCATTTCGAATGACTGGTCCTCAGTGTTGTGAGAACGATGACTGGTTAAAATTTTTGGTTGTTTCTTGTTCAGTCCATATGCCTACATCATGTGGCAAACCGGTGAGCATGTGGCTCTATTAGTATAGGAGATACCTGAAAACATATCACACTTTTCATCATAGTGCTTTTACCAATGCATAAAATGCATGGAGAAGTCATTTCGAATGACTGGTCCTCAGTGTTGTGAGAACGATGACTGGTTAAAATTTTTGGTGGTTTCTTGTTCAGTCCATAGGCCTACATCATGTGGCAAACCGGTGAGCATGTGGCTCTATTAGTATAGGAGATACCTGAAAACATATCACACTTTTCATCATAGTGCTTTTACCAATGCAGAAAATGCATGGAGAAGTCATTTCGAATGACTGGTCCTCAGTGTTGTGAGAACGATGACTGGTTAAAATTTTTGGTGGTTTCTTGTTCAGTCCATAGGCCTACATCATGTGGCAAACCGGTGAGCATGTGGCTCTATTAGTATAGGAGATACCTGAAAACATATCACACTTTTCATCATAGTGCTTTTACCAATGCATAAAATGCATGGAGAAGTCATTTCGAATGACTGGTCCTCAGTGTTGTGAGAACGATGACTGGTTAAAATTTTGGTGGTTTCTTGTTCAGTCCATAGGCCTACATCATGTGGCAAACCGGTGAGCATGTGGCTCTATTAGTATAGGAGATACCTGAAAACATATCACACTTTTCATCATAGTGTTTTTACCAATGCATAAAATGCATGGAGAAGTCAATTCGAATGACTGGTCCTCAGTGTTGTGAGAACGATGACTGGTTAAAATTTTTGGTGGTTTCTCGTTCAGTCCATGGGCCTACATCATGTGGCAAACCGGTGAGCATGTGACTCTATTAGTATAGGAGATACCTGAAAACATATCACACTTTTCATCATAGTGCTTTTACCAATGCATAAAATGCATGGAGAAGTCATTTCGAATGACTGGTCCTCAGTGTTGTGAGAACGATGACTGGTTAAAATTTTTGGTGGTTTCTTGTTCAGTCCATGGGCCTACATCATGTGGCAAACCGGTGAGCATGTGGCTCTATTAGTATAGGAGATACCTGAAAACATATCACACTTTTCATCATAGTGCTTTTACCAATGCATAAAATGCATGGAGAAGTCATTTCGAATGACTGGTCCTCAGTGTTGTGAGAACGATGACTGGTTAAAATTTTTGGTGGTTTCTTGTTCAGTCCATAGGCCTACATCATGTGGCAAACCGGTGAGCATGTGGCTCTATTAGTATAGGAGATACCTGAAAACATATCACACTTTTCATCATAGTGCTTTTACCAATGCATAAAATGCATGGAGAAGTCATTTCGAATGACTGGTCCTCAGTGTTGTGAGAACGATGACTGGTTAAAATTTTTGGTGGTTTCTTGTTCAGTCCATAGGCCTACATCATGTGGCAAACCGGTGAGCATGTGGCTCTATTAGTATAGGAGATACCTGAAAACATATCACACTTTTCATCATAGTGCTTTTACCAATGCATAAAATGCATGGAGAAGTCATTTCGAATGACTGGTCCTCAGTGTTGTGAGAACGATGACTGGTTAAAATTTTTGGTGGTTTCTTGTTCAGTCCATAGGCCTACATCATGTGGCAAACCGGTGAGCATGTGGCTCTATTAGTATAGGAGATACCTGAAAACATCACACTTTTCATCATAGTGCTTTTACCAATGCATAAAATGCATGGAGAAGTCATTTTGAATGACTGGTCCTCAGTGTTGTGAGAACGATGACTGGTTAAAATTTTTGGTGGTTTCTTGTTCAGTCCATAGGCCTACATCATGTGGCAAACCGGTGAGCATGTGGCTCTATTAGTATAGGAGATACCTGAAAACATATCACACTTTTCATCATAGTGCTTTTACCAATGCAGAAAATGCATGGAGAAGTCATTTCGAATGACTGGTCCTCAGTGTTGTGAGAACGATGACTGGTTAAAATTTTTGGTGGTTTCTTGTTCAGTCCATAGGCCTACATCATGTGGCAAACCGGTGAGCATGTGGCTCTATTAGTATTGGAGATACCTGAAAACATATCACACTTTTCATCATAGTGCTTTTACCAATGCATAAAATGCATGGAGAAGTCATTTCGAATGACTGGTCCTCAGTGTTGTGAGAACGATGACTGGTTAAAATTTTTGGTGGTTTCATGTTCAGTCCATAGGCCTACATCATGTGGCAAACCGGTGAGCATGTGGCTCTATTAGTATAGGAGATACCTGAAAACATATCACACTTTTCATCATAGTGCTTTTACCAATGCATAAAATGCATGGAGAAGTCATTTCGAATGACTGGTCCTCAGTGTTGTGAGAACGATGACTGGTTAAAATTTTTGGTGGTTTCTTGTTCAGTCCATAGGCCTACATCATGTGGCAAACCGGTGAGCATGTGGCTCTATTAGTATAGGAGATACCTGAAAACATATCACACTTTTCATCATAGTGCTTTTACCAATGCATAAAATGCATGGAGAAGTCATTTCGAATGACTGATCCTCAGTGTTGTGAGAACGATGACTGGTTAAAATTTTTGGTGGTTTCTTGTTCAGTCCATAGGCCTACATCATGTGGCAAACCGGTGAGCATGTGGCTCTATTAGTATAGGAGATACCTGAAAACATATCACACTTTTCATCATAGTGCTTTTACCAATGCATAAAATGCATGGAGAAGTCATTTCGAATGACTGGTCCTCAGTGTTGTGAGAACGATGACTGGTTAAAATTTTTGGTGGTTTCTTGTTCAGTCCATAGGCCTACATCATGTGGCAAACCGGTGAGCATGTGGCTCTATTAGTATAGGAGATACCTGAAAACATATCACACTTTTCATCATAGTGCTTTTACCAATGCATAAAATGCATGGAGAAGTCATTTCGAATGACTGGTCCTCAGTGTTGTGAGAACGATGACTGGTTAAAATTTTTGGTGGTTTCTTGTTCAGTCCATAGGCCTACATCATGTGGCAAAACGGTGAGCATGTGGCTCTATTAGTATAGGAGATACCTGAAAACATATCACACTTTTCATCATAGTGCTTTTACCAATGCATAAAATGCATGGAGAAGTCATTTCGAATGACTGGTCCTCAGTGTTGTGAGAACGATGACTGGTTAAAATTTTTGGTGGTTTCTTGTTCAGTCCATAGGCCTACATCATGTGGCAAACCGGTGAGCATGTGGCTCTATTAGTATAGGAGATACCTGAAAACATATCACACTTTTCATCATAGTGCTTTTACCAATGCATAAAATGCATGGAGAAGTCATTTCGAATGACTGGTCCTCAGTGTTGTGAGAACGATGACTGGTTAAAATTTTTGGTGGTTTCTTGTTCAGTCCATAGGCCTACATCATGTGGCAAACCGGTGAGCATGTGGCTCTATTAGTATAGGAGATACCTGAAAACATATCACACTTTTCATCATAGTGCTTTTACCAATGCATAAAATGCATGGAGAAGTCATTTCGAATGACTGGTCCTCAGTGTTGTGAGAACGATGACTGGTTAAAATTTTTGGTGGTTTCTTGTTCAGTCCATAGGCCTACATCATGTGGCAAAACGGTGAGCATGTGGCTCTATTAGTATAGGAGATACCTGAAAACATATCACACTTTTCATCATAGTGCTTTTACCAATGCATAAAATGCATGGAGAAGTCATTTCGAATGACTGGTCCTCAGTGTTGTGAGAACGATGACTGGTTAAAAATTTTGGTGGTTTCTTGTTCAGTCCATAGGCCTACATCATGTGGCAAACCGGTGAGCATGTGGCTCTATTAGTATAGGAGATACCTGAAAACATATCACACTTTTCATCATAGTGCTTTTACCAATGCATAAAATGCATGGAGAAGTCATTTCGAATGACTGGTCCTCAGTGTTGTGAGAACGATGACTGGTTAAAATTTTTGGTGGTTTCTTGTTCAGTCCATAGGCCTACATCATGTGGCAAACCGGTGAGCATGTGGCTCTATTACTATAGGAGATACCTGAAAACATATCACACTTTTCATCATAGTGCTTTTACCAATGCATAAAATGCATGGAGAAGTCATTTCGAATGACTGGTCCTCAGTGTTGTGAGAACGATGACTGGTTAAAATTTTTGGTGGTTTCTTGTTCAGTCCATAGGCCTACATCATGTGGCAAACCGGTGAGCATGTGGCTCTATTAGTATAGGAGATACCTGAAAACATATCACACTTTGTGCACTTTGTGCGTTTGATACCGTGCCGCACAAGAGGTTGGTACACAAAATGAGAATGCTTGGTCTGGGGGAAAATGTGTGTAAATGGGTTAGTAACTGGCTTAATGATAGAAAGCAGAGGGTGGTTATAAATGGTATAGTCTCTAACTGGGTCGCTGTGACCAGTGGGGTACCGCAGGGGTCAGTATTGGGACCTGTTCTCTTCAACATATTCATTAATGATCTGGTAGAAGGTTTACACAGTAAAATATCGATATTTGCAGATGATACAAAACTATGTAAAGCAGTTAATACAAGAGAAGATAGTATTCTGCTACAGATGGATCTGGATAAGTTGGAAACTTGGGCTGAAAGGTGGCAGATGAGGTTTAACAATGATAAATGTAAGGTTATACACATGGGAAGAGGGAATCAATATCACCATTACACACTGAACGGGAAACCACTGGGTAAATCTGACAGGGAGAAGGACTTGGGGATCCTAGTTAATGATAAACTTACCTGGAGCAGCCAGTGCCAGGCAGCAGCTGCCAAGGCAAACAGGATCATGGGGTGCATTAAAAGAGGTCTGGATACACATGATGAGAGCATTATACTGCCTCTGTACAAATCCCTAGTTAGACCGCACATGGAGTACTGTGTCCAGTTTTGGGCACCGGTGCTCAGGAAGGATATAATGGAACTAGAGAGAGTACAAAGGAGGGCAACAAAATTAATAAAGGGGATGGGAGAACTACAATACCCAGATAGATTAGCGAAATTAGGATTATTTAGTCTAGAAAAAAGACGACTGAGGGGCGATCTAATAACCATGTATAAGTATATAAGGGGACAATACAAATATCTCGCTGAGGATCTGTTTATACCAAGGAAGGTGACGGGCACAAGGGGGCATTCTTTGCGTCTGGAGGAGAGAAGGTTTTTCCACCAACATAGAAGAGGATTCTTTACTGTTAGGGCAGTGAGAATCTGGAATTGCTTGCCTGAGGAGGTGGTGATGGCGAACTCAGTCGAGGGGTTCAAGAGAGGCCTGGATGTCTTCCTGGAGCAGAACAATATTGTATCATACAATTATTAGGTTCTGTAGAAGGACGTAGATCTGGGGATTTATTATGATGGAATATAGGCTGAACTGGATGGACAAATGTCTTTTTTCGGCCTTACTAACTATGTTACTATGTTACTATGTTACTTTTCATCATAGTGCTTTTACCAATGCATAAAATGCATGGAGAAGTCATTTCGAATGACTGGTCCTCAGTGTTGTGAGAACGATGACTGGTTAAAATTTTTGGTGGTTTCTTGTTCAGTCCATAGGCCTACATCATGTGGCAAACCGGTGAGCATGTGGCTCTATTAGTATAGGAGATACCTGAAAACATATCACACTTTTCATCATAGTGCTTTTACCAATGCATAAAATGCATGGAGAAGTCATTTCGAATGACTGGTCCTCAGTGTTGTGAGAACGATGACTGGTTAAAATTTTTGGTGGTTTCTTGTTCAGTCCATAGGCCTACATCATGTGGCAAACCGGTGAGCATGTGGCTCTATTAGTATAGGAGATACCTGAAAACATATCACACTTTTCATCATAGTGCTTTTACCAATGCATAAAATGCATGGAGAAGTCATTTCGAATGACTGGTCCTCAGTGTTGTGAGAACGATGACTGGTTAAAATTTTTGGTGGTTTCTTGTTCAGTCCATAGGCCTACATCATGTGGCAAACCGGTGAGCATGTGGCTCTATTAGTATAGGAGATACCTGAAAACATATCACACTTTTCATCATAGTGCTTTTACCAATGCATAAAATGCATGGAGAAGTCATTTCGAATGACTGGTCCTCAGTGTTGTGAGAACGATGACTGGTTAAAATTTTTGGTGGTTTCTTGTTCAGTCCATAGGCCTACATCATGTGGCAAACCGGTGAGCATGTGGCTCTATTAGTATAGGAGATACCTGAAAACATATCACACTTTTCATCATAGTGCTTTTACCAATGCATAAAATGCATGGAGAAGTCATTTCGAATGACTGGTCCTCAGTGTTGTGAGAACGATGACTGGTTAAAATTTTTGGTGGTTTCTTGTTCAGTCCATAGGCCTACATCATGTGGCAAACCGGTGAGCATGTGGCTCTATTAGTATAGGAGATACCTGAAAGCATATCACACTTTTCATCATAGTGCTTTTACCAATGCATAAAATGCATGGAGAAGTCATTTCGAATGACTGGTCCTCAGTGTTGTGAGAACGATGACTGGTTAAAATTTTTGGTGGTTTCTTGTTCAGTCCATAGGCCTACATCATGTGGCAAACCGGTGAGCATGTGGCTCTATTAGTATAGGAGATACCTGAAAACATATCACACTTTTCATCATAGTGCTTTTACCAATGCATAAAATGCATGGAGAAGTCATTTCGAATAACTGGTCCTCAGTGTTGTGAGAACGATGACTGGTTAATATTTTTGGTGGTTTCTTGTTCAGTCCATAGGCCTACATCATGTGGCAAACCGGTGAGCATGTGGCTCTATTAGTATAGGAGATACCTGAAAACATATCACACTTTTCATCATAGTGCTTTTACCAATGCATAAAATGCATGGAGAAGTCATTTCGAATGACTGGTCCTCAGTGTTGTGAGAACGATGACTGGTTAAAATTTTTGGTGGTTTCTTGTTCAGTCCATAGGCCTACATCATGTGGCAAAGCGGTGAGCATGTGGCTCTATTAGTATAGGAGATACCTGAAAACATATCACACTTTTCATCATAGTGCTTTTACCAATGCATAAAATGCATGGAGAAGTCATTTCGAATGACTGGTCCTCAGTGTTGTGAGAACGATGACTGGTTAAAATTTTTGGTGGTTTCTTGTTCAGTCCATAGGCCTACATCATGTGGCAAACCGGTGAGCATGTGGCTCTATTAGTATAGGAGATACCTGAAAACATATCACACTTTTCATCATAGTGCTTTTACCAATGCATAAAACGCATGGAGAAGTCATTTCGAATGACTTGGTCCTCAGTGTTGTGAGAACGATGACTGGTTAAAATTTTTGGTGGTTTCTTGTTCAGTCCATAGGCCTACATCATGTGGCAAACCGGTGAGCATGTGGCTCTATTAGTATAGGAGATACCTGAAAACATCACACTTTTCATCATAGTGCTTTTACCAATGCATAAAATGCATGGAGAAGTCATTTTGAATGACTGGTCCTCAGTGTTGTGAGAACGATGACTGGTTAAAATTTTTGGTGGTTTCTTGTTCAGTCCATAGGCCTACATCATGTGGCAAACCGGTGAGCATGTGGCTCTATTAGTATAGGAGATACCTGAAAACATATCACACTTTTCATCATAGTGCTTTTACCAATGCATAAAATGCATGGAGAAGTCATTTCGAATGACTGGTCCTCAGTGTTGTGAGAACGATGACTGGTTAAAATTTTTGGTGGTTTCTTGTTCAGTCCATAGGCCTACATCATGTGGCAAACCGGTGAGCATGTGGCTCTATTAGTATAGGAGATACCTGAAAACATATCACACTTTTCATCATAGTGCTTTTACCAATGCATAAAATGCATGGAGAAGTCAATTCGAATGACTGGTCCTCAGTGTTGTGAGAACGATGACTGGTTAAAATTTTTGGTGGTTTCTTGTTCAGTCCATAGGCCTACATCATGTGGCAAACCGGTGAGCATGTGGCTCTATTAGTATAGGAGATACCTGAGAGCATATCACACTTTTCATCATAGTGCTTTTACCAATGCATAAAATGCATGGAGAAGTCATTTCGAATGACTGGTCCTCAGTGTTGTGAGAACGATGACTGGTTAAAATTTTTGGAGGTTTCTTGTTCAGTCCATAGGCCTACATCATGTGGCAAACCGGTGAGCATGTGGCTCTATTAGTATAGGTGATACCTGAAAACATATCACACTTTTCATCATAGTGCTTTTACCAATGCATAAAATACATGGAGAAGTCATTTCGAATGACTGGTCCTCAGTGTTGTGAGAACGATGACTGGTTAAAATTTTTGGTGGTTTCTTGTTCAGTCCATAGGCCTACATCATGTGGCAAACCGGTGAGCATGTGGCTCTATTAGTATAGGAGATACCTGAAAACATATCACACTTTTCATCATAGTGCTTTTACCAATGCATAAAATGCATGGAGAAGTCATTTCGAATGACTGGTCCTCAGTGTTGTGAGAACGATGACTGGTTAAAATTTTTGGTGGTTTCTTGTTCAGTCCATGGGCCTACATCATGTGGCAAACCGGTGAGCATGTGGCTCTATTAGTATAGGAGATACCTGAAAACATATCACACTTTTCATCATAGTGCTTTTACCAATGCATAAAATGCATGGAGAAGTCATTTCGAATGACTGGTCCTCAGTGTTGTGAGAACGATGACTGGTTAAAATTTTTGGTGGTTTCTAGTTCAGTCCATAGGCCTACATCATGTGGCAAACCGGTGAGCATGTGGCTCTATTAGTATAGGAGATACCTGAAAACATATCACACTTTTCATCATAGTGCTTTTACCAATGCATAAAATGCATGGAGAAGTCATTTCGAATGACTGGTCCTCAGTGTTGTGAGAACGATGACTGGTTAAAATTTTTGGTGGTTTCTTGTTCAGTCCATAGGCCTACATCATGTGGCAAACCGGTGAGCATGTGGCTCTATTAGTATAGGAGATACCTGAAAACATATCACACTTTTCATCATCGTGCTTTTACCAATGCATAAAATGCATGGAGAAGTCATTTCGAATGACTGGTCCTCCGTGTTGTGAGAACGATGACTGGTTAAAATTTTTGGTGGTTTCTTGTTCAGTCCATATGCCTACATCATGTGGCAAACCGGTGAGCATGTGGCTCTATTAGTATAGGAGATACCTGAAAACATATCACACTTTTCATCATAGTGCTTTTACCAATGCATAAAATGCATGGAGAAGTCATTTCGAATGACTGGTCCTCAGTGTTGTGAGAACGATGACTGGTTAAAATTTTTGGTGGTTTCTTGTTCAGTCCATAGGCCTACATCATGTGGCAAACCGGTGAGCATGTGGCTCTATTAGTATAGGAGATACCTGAAAACATATCACACTTTTCATCATAGTGCTTTTACCAATGCATAAAATGCATGGAGAAGTCATTTCGAATGACTGGTCCTCAGTGTTGTGAGAACGATGACTGGTTAAAATTTTTGGTGGTTTCTTGTTCAGTCCATAGGCCTACATCATGTGGCAAACCGGTGAGCATGTGGCTCTATTAGTATAGGAGATACCTGAAAACATATCACACTTTTCATCATAGTGCTTTTACCAATGCATAAAATGCATGGAGAAGTCATTTCGAATGACTGGTCCTCAGTGTTGTGAGAACGATGACTGGTTAAAATTTTTGGTGGTTTCTTGTTCAGTCCATAGGCCTACATCATGTGGCAAACCGGTGAGCATGTGGCTCTATTAGTATAGGAGATACCTGAAAACATATCACACTTTTCATCATAGTGCTTTTACCAATGCATAAAATGCATGGAGAAGTCATTTCGAATGACTGGTCCTCAGTGTTGTGAGAACGATGACTGGTTAAAATTTTGGTGGTTTCTTGTTCAGTCCATAGGCCTACATCATGTGGCAAACCGGTGAGCATGTGGCTCTATTAGTATAGGAGATACCTGAAAACATATCACACTTTTCATCATAGTGCTTTTACCAATGCATAAAATGCATGGAGAAGTCAATTCGAATGACTGGTCCTCAGTGTTGTGAGAACGATGACTGGTTAAAATTTTTGGTGGTTTCTTGTTCAGTCCATGGGCCTACATCATGTGGCAAACCGGTGAGCATGTGACTCTATTAGTATAGGAGATACCTGAAAACATATCACACTTTTCATCATAGTGCTTTTACCAATGCATAAAATGCATGGAGAAGTCATTTCGAATGACTGGTCCTCAGTGTTGTGAGAACGATGACTGGTTAAAATTTTTGGTGGTTTCTTGTTCAGTCCATGGGCCTACATCATGTGGCAAACCGGTGAGTAGAGTTGAGCGACCTTGACCTTTTTAGAGTCGAGCCGGGTTTTGCGAAACCCGACTATGTCCAAAGTCGGGTCGAGTGAAATCGGCCGATTATGACGTAAAGTCGGGATCGACCGAAACACGAAACCCAATGCAAGTCAATGGGGCAGCATAGTCGGCAGTGAGTGGGGGCCAGGAAAACACCTAGAGTGCCCATTTTAATGTCAAAACCATCCATTCTTTTTAATGAAGCTTGTCAAGCGTAATTTACCTTATAATAATTGGAAGGCATTTGAAATTGGGGGTCATTTGGCTAAAGTTGTGTGGGGTAGGGCTGGTTCAAGTAATTAGTGGGCCCAGGAAATCTGGACCACGTCACGGCAGTGGAGCAGGGAGAGGTAAGTATTTCAACTTTGCAAGTGCTGTGAACCTGAGCAAGCAGGGGGGGCCCACTCGTTGGCATTGGCACTGGCACAGGGCCCCTCAAAGTACAGCGGTGTGTTTGCACGGCGGGGGCGCCTCCCACCGGCAGCAACACTTTTGCGTACTATGAGAGGCCCTGTGCCAGTGACGTCGCCAACTAGTATTCCTCCCCCCACCTGATGAAGGAACCTGCACTTTCATCTGCACCTTCCTCTTTGTCCCCGTGTAAGGTGGTATGGTATGCGGGAAGAGCAACCTGACTTTCAGCAGGGTCACAATGTTGTTATGTAGCGTGCACGGGGAATGTTGCGTTATGGGTCAATGTACCAGCAGACTCATCTATCACTGGCTGGGCAATGGGCACGATGAAGTGGAAACACAGATATAGGCCCAAAGAAGAAAGTGGGCTAAATGCAGTTCAAAATTGGTAACACAGGAATAACCAGGGGGCATTGCAGTGGAGGACAACTGGAATGAGAGGCTGACACAGAGAGTAGGGCCAAATCAGTAAGTAGTCGAAATGCAGTTCAAAATTGACAACCGTAGTAAACAGGCGGCACAGCTTTGTTCAGTGGAGGAGAACAGCAAGGAGTGGCAGACACCGATAGTAGGCCCCAACCCAACTAGTAGGCCAAATGCAGTCTAACATTAACAACTACTTAACGAGAGGCTGAAAATGGAATTTCAGGACAGGAAACCAGGAGAACAGCAAGGAGTGGCAGACACCGATAGTAGGCCCCAAACCAACTAGTACGCCAAATGCAGTTGTTCCATTTAACCACAATTTAATGAGAGCCTGAAGATAGAAGCTCAGGAAAGGCAACCTGGTGAAAACCTTGGAGTGTAACACAACCTGTCTCTACACCCCATACCAAATTTGTAGGCCTAATGCAGCGTAGTTTCCACCAACTACTAAACGAGAGCCGGAAGATCGAAGCTCATGAAAGGCAACCCGGGGAACACCTTGGAGTGTAACACAACCTCTCTCTACACCACGGAAGGGCTGATTCTTAGGAAGGAAGGCTGTTGTAAATAAGCATTGCGCGTCCGAGGGTGATTATATTCTTATTCGGTATCTACTCACCCTCGGACGCGCCATGCTTCTTGATTTGTAATTAATGTTTATTTGCAATGTGCTTTTGACTTACTCAATAATTTTTTTAATTATTGATTTTATTAAATTAATAGTTTAACATCTTATTGGAAATAATTTAAAGGAGACGCGACAGGACAACACTCGGTGGATGCCATATCTGTGTTAACAACTCCAAAAAACTTTCAGTTAACTTCTTGCAGGAGAAAGAAATTGTAGCTGTTGGACCTTTGTAGTACAGTTCCAGATATTTGTTGTGTGTTTGTTTTGATTGTTAAAATGTCTGCATTTGAGATCTCAACACGATCTTATTTTTTATAATCAAATTAATTTTTTAAATATTTTATTAGGTTGGTTCAAGGGGTACACGGGCCGCAGTAGACAGGTCAGTGGAGGCCTAGTGGAAGGAGGGACCGCAGATGCGCCACTGTTTCACCCATACACAATTAGTAGGCCTAATGCAGCGTAGTTTCCAACAGCTACTAAACGAGAGCCGGAAGATCGAAGCTCAGGAAAGGCAACCCGGGGAACACCTTGGAGTGTAACACAACCTCTCTCTACACCACGGAAGGGCTGATTCTTAGGAAGGAAGGCTGTTGTAAATAAGCATTGCGCGTCCGAGGGTGATTATATTCTTATTCGGTATCTACTCACCCTCGGACGCGCCATGCTTCTTGATTTGTAATTAATGTTTATTTGCAATGTGCTTTTGACTTACTCAATTATTTTTTTAATTATTGATTTTATTAAATTAATAGTTTAACATCTTATTGGAAATAATTTAAAGGAGACGCGACAGGACAACACTCGGTGGATGCCATATCTGTGTTAACAACTCCAAAAAACTTTCAGTTAACTTCTTGCAGGAGAAAGAAATTGTAGCTGTTGGACCTTTGTAGTACAGTTCCAGATATTTGTTGTGTGTTTGTTTTGATTGTTAAAATGTCTGCATTTGAGATCTCAACACGATCTTATTTTTTATAATCAAATTAATTTTTTAAATATTTTATTAGGTTGGTTCAAGGGGTACACGGGCCGCAGTAGACAGGTCAGTGGAGGCCTAGTGGAAGGAGGGACCGCAGATGCGCCACTGTTTCACCCATACACAATTAGTAGGCCTAATGCAGCGTAGTTTCCAACAGCTACTAAACGAGAGCCGAAAGATCGAAGCTCAGGAAAGGCAACCCGGGGAACACCTTGGAGTGTAACACAACCTCTCTCTACACCACGGAAGGGCTGATTCTTAGGAAGGAAGGCTGTTGTAAATAAGCATTGCGCGTCCGAGGGTGATTATATTCTTATTCGGTATCTACTCACCCTTGGACGCGCCATGCTTCTTGATTTGTAATTAATGTTTATTTGCAATGTGCTTTTGACTTACTCAATAATTTTTTTAATTATTGATTTTATTAAATTAATAGTTTAACATCTTATTGGAAATAATTTAAAGGAGACGCGACAGGACAACACTCGGTGGATGCCATATCTGTGTTAACAACTCCAAAAAACTTTCAGTTAACTTCTTGCAGGAGAAAGAAATTGTAGCTGTTGGACCTTTGTAGTACAGTTCCAGATATTTGTTGTGTGTTTGTTTTGATTGTTAAAATGTCTGCATTTGAGATCTCAACACGATCTTATTTTTTATAATCAAATTAATTTTTTAAATATTTTATTAGGTTGGTTCAAGGGGTACACGGGCCGCAGTAGACAGGTCAGTGGAGGCCTAGTGGAAGGAGGGACCGCAGATGCGCCACTGTTTCACCCATACACAATTAGTAGGCCTAATGCAGCGTAGTTTCCAACAGCTACTAAACGAGAGCCGGAAGATCGAAGCTCAGGAAAGGCAACCCGGGGAACACCTTGGAGTGTAACACAACCTCTCTCTACACCACGGAAGGGCTGATTCTTAGGAAGGAAGGCTGTTGTAAATAAGCATTGCGCGTCCGAGGGTGATTATATTCTTATTCGGTATCTACTCACCCTCGGACGCGCCATGCTTCTTGATTTGTAATTAATGTTTATTTGCAATGTGCTTTTGACTTACTCAATAATTTTTTTAATTATTGATTTTATTAAATTAATAGTTTAACATCTTATTGGAAATAATTTAAAGGAGACGCGACAGGACAACACTCGGTGGATGCCATATCTGTGTTAACAACTCCAAAAAACTTTCAGTTAACTTCTTGCAGGAGAAAGAAATTGTAGCTGTTGGACCTTTGTAGTACAGTTCCAGATATTTGTTGTGTGTTTGTTTTGATTGTTAAAATGTCTGCATTTGAGATCTCAACACGATCTTATTTTTTATAATCAAATTAATTTTTTAAATATTTTATTAGGTTGGTTCAAGGGGTACACGGGCCGCAGTAGACAGGTCAGTGGAGGCCTAGTGGAAGGAGGGACCGCAGATGCGCCACTGTTTCACCCATACACAATTAGTAGGCCTAATGCAGCGTAGTTTCCAACAGCTACTAAACGAGAGCCGGAAGATCGAAGCTCAGGAAAGGCAACCCGGGGAACACCTTGGAGTGTAACACAACCTCTCTCTACACCACGGAAGGGCTGATTCTTAGGAAGGAAGGCTGTTGTAAATAAGCATTGCGCGTCCGAGGGTGATTATATTCTTATTCGGTATCTACTCACCCTCGAACGCGCCATGCTTCTTGATTTGTAATTAATGTTTATTTGCAATGTGCTTTTGACTTACTCAATTATTTTTTTAATTATTGATTTTATTAAATTAATAGTTTAACATCTTATTGGAAATAATTTAAAGGAGACGCGACAGGACAACACTCGGTGGATGCCATATCTGTGTTAACAACTCCAAAAAACTTTCAGTTAACTTCTTGCAGGAGAAAGAAATTGTAGCTGTTGGACCTTTGTAGTACAGTTCCAGATATTTGTTGTGTGTTTGTTTTGATTGTTAAAATGTCTGCATTTGAGATCTCAACACGATCTTATTTTTTATAATCAAATTAATTTTTTAAATATTTTATTAGGTTGGTTCAAGGGGTACACGGGCAGCAATAGACAGGTCAGTGGAGGCCTAGTGGAAGGAGTGACGGCAGACAGGCATCAAAGGCCTAACATTGGGCTGGCTGTAGGCAAGTTAAAATTGGTTCCAGGGGAACACGGCCATCAGTGGCCTGGTCAGTGTAGTTGTAGTTGAAAGAACGGGACGCAGACAGGCTTCGAAGGCCTAACATAATAACATAGGGCTGGCTGTAGGCAAGTTAAAATTGGTTCCAGGGGAACACGGCCATCAGTGGCCTGGTCAGTGTAGTTGTAGTTGAAAGAACGGGCCGCAGACAGGCTTCGAAGGCCTAACATAACAAACTTGGGCTGGCTGTAGGCACTTTTAAATTGGTTCCAGGGGTACACGGGCAGCAGTGGTCTGGTCAGTGGAAGTCTAGTGGAAGGAGTGACCGCAGACAGGCTTCGAAGGCCTAACATAACAAACTTGGGCTGGCTGGAGGCACTTTTAAATTGGTTCCAGGGGTACACGGGCAGCAGTGGTCTGGTCAGTGGAAGTCTAGTGGAAGGAGTGACCGCAGACAGGCTTCCAAGGCCTAACATAACAAACTTGGGCTGGCTGTAGGCACTTTTAAATTGGTTCCAGGGGTACACGGGCAGCAGTGGTCTGGTCTGTGGAAGTCTAGTGGAAGGAGTGACCGCAGACAGGCTTCGAAGGCCTAACATAACAAACTTGGGCTGGCTGGAGGCACTTTTAAATTGGTTCCAGGGGTACACGGGCAGCAGTGGTCTGGTCAGTGGAAGTCTAGTGGAAGGAGTGACCGCAGACAGGCTTCGAAGGCCTAACATAACAAACTTGGGCTGGCTGTAGGCACTTTTAAATTGGTTCCAGGGGTACACGGGCAGCGGTGGTCTGGTCAGTGGAAGTCTAGTGGAAGGAGTGACCGCAGACAGGCTTCCAAGGCCTAACATAACAAACTTGGGCTGGCTGGAGGCACTTTTAAATTGGTTCCAGGGGTACACGGGCAGCAGTGGTCTGGTCAGTGGAAGTCTAGTGGAAGGAGTGACCGCAGACAGGCTTCGAAGGCCTAACATAACAAACTTGGGCTGGCTGTAGGCACTTTTAAATTGGTTCCAGGGGTACACGGGCAGCAGTGGTCTGGTCAGTGGAAGTCTAGTGGAAGGAGTGACCGCAGACAGGCTTCGAAGGCCTAACATAACAAACTTGGGCTGGCTGTAGGCACTTTTAAATTGGTTCCAGGGGTACACGGGCAGCAGTGGTCTGGTCAGTGGAAGTCTAGTGGAAGGAGTGACCGCAGACAGGCTTCCAAGGCCTAACATAACAAACTTGGGCTGGCTGTAGGCACTTTTAAATTGGTTCCAGGGGTACACGGGCAGCAGTGGTCTGGTCAGTGGAAGTCTAGTGGAAGGAGTGACCGCAGACAGGCTTCCAAGGCCTAACATAACAAACTTGGGCTGGCTGTAGGCACTTTTAAATTGGTTCCAGGGGTACACGGGCAGCGGTGGTCTGGTCAGTGGAAGTCTAGTGGAAGGAGTGACCGCAGACAGGCTTCCAAGGCCTAACATAACAAACTTGGGCTGGCTGGAGGCACTTTTAAATTGGTTCCAGGGGTACACGGGCAGCGGTGGTCTGGTCAGTGGAAGTCTAGTGGAAGGAGTGACCGCAGACAGGCTTCGAAGGCCTAACATAACAAACTTGGGCTGGCTGGAGGCACTTTTAAATTGGTTCCAGGGGTACACGGGCAGCAGTGGTCTGGTCAGTGGAAGTCTAGTGGAAGGAGTGACCGCAGACAGGCTTCCAAGGCCTAACATAACAAACTTGGGCTGGCTGTAGGCACTTTTAAATTGGTTCCAGGGGTACACGGGCAGCAGTGGTCTGGTCAGTGGAAGTCTAGTGGAAGGAGTGACCGCAGACAGGCTTCGAAGGCCTAACATAACAAACTTGGGCTGGCTGTAGGCACTTTTAAATTGGTTCCAGGGGTACACGGGCAGCGGTGGTCTGGTCAGTGGAAGTCTAGTGGAAGGAGTGACCGCAGACAGGCTTCCAAGGCCTAACATAACAAACTTGGGCTGGCTGGAGGCACTTTTAAATTGGTTCCAGGGGTACACGGGCAGCAGTGGTCTGGTCAGTGGAAGTCTAGTGGAAGGAGTGACCGCAGACAGGCTTCCAAGGCCTAACATAACAAACTTGGGCTGGCTGTAGGCACTTTTAAATTGGTTCCAGGGGTACACGGGCAGCGGTGGTCTGGTCAGTGGAAGTCTAGTGGAAGGAGTGACCGCAGACAGGCTTCGAAGGCCTAACATAACAAACTTGGGCTGGCTGTAGGCACTTTTAAATTGGTTCCAGGGGTACACGGGCAGCAGTGGTCTGGTCAGTGGAAGTCTAGTGGAAGGAGTGACCGCAGACAGGCTTCCAAGGCCTAACATAACAAACTTGGGCTGGCTGTAGGCACTTTTAAATTGGTTCCAGGGTAACACGGCCAGCAGTGGCCTGGTCAGTGTAGTAGTTGTAGAAAGAAGGGACCGCAGACAGGCTTCGAAGGCCTAACATAACAAAAATGTCAAAACAATGGTATTGTCAGTGCCAGGCATTGAAGGATGTCAGCGCCTAGACTACACATTGGTGAAGCTGTGAGAGATAATTTTGCTAGTGGTAGAGCACTGTTTGAGCTGGGGGGGGAACTGTCTTGTGGCCGGCGGTACAGGCACAGGGCCCCTCATATTACAACGGTGTGTCTGACGTTGGGTGCGCACCACCACCGCCAGAGACACTTTATTGTACTATGAGGGACCCAGTGGCAGTGCCGTCGACCAAAAGCGGCCACACCCACCTCTTCAGACAAACAGCACTCTCAAGGGTCCAAGCGCAAAGTGGCGATAGCACGGCCCCGTGTGGGGACTTTGGCCATTTCGTGAGGTGGAAACATGTCGTATGCTGGACAATCAGGTGAAGAAAATTACGAGATTGGAAAAGTCATTCAGAATAGTCCACAGGCAAGACCTTTTCATAGGAAAGCTAGGTGTCAGCCGGGCAGGGTGGGGCAAAAGATTTTGAAATCCAGTTGTGGTTCATTTTAATGAAGGTTAGATCATCTACATTTTGGGTAGCCAGACGAGTCCTTTTTTCTGTTAGTATTGAACCTGCAGCACTGAATACTCTTTCTGATAGGACACTAGCTGCCGGGCAAGCAAGCTCCTGCAATGCATATTCTGCCAATTCTGGCCAGGTGTCTAATTTTGATGCCCAGTAATCAAATGGGAATGACGGTTGAGGGAGAACGTCGATAAGGGATGAAAAATAGTTTGTAACCATACTGGACAAATGTTGTCTCCTGTCACTTTGAATTGATGCTGCAGTACCTGTCCTGTCTGCGGTCATAGAAAAATCACTCCACAACCTGGTCAGAAAACCCCTCTGGCCAACGCCACTTCTGATTTCTGCCCCTCTAACACCTCTGGTCTGCTGGCCCCTGGAGCTCGTGTGAGAATGATCACGGGCGCTGTGTGCAGGGAATGCCAGAAGCAAACGGTCAACAAGAGTTGATTGTTTTGTTGCTAATATTAGTTCCAAGTTCTCATGTGGCATAATATTTTGCAATTTGCCTTTATAGCGAGGATCAAGGAGGCAGGCCAACCAGTAATCGTCATCGTTCATCATTTTTGTAATGCGTGTGTCCCTTTTGAGGATACGCAAGGCATAATCCGCCATGTGGGCCAAAATTCCCGTTGTCAAATCTGCGGTTGTGCTTGGTTGAGGGGCAGTTGCAGGCAAATCTACGTCACTTGTGTCCCTCAAAAAACCAGAACCCGGCCTTGCCACGCCACCAATTTCCCGTGCCCCCGGGAAAGCTTCCTCATTAAAAATATACTCATCCCCATCATCCTCCTCATCCTCCACCTCCTCTTCGCCCGGTACCTCGTCATGTACACTGCCCTGATCAGACAATCGCTGACTGTCATCAAGGCTTTCCTCTTCCTCTGGTGCAGACGCCTGATCCTTTATGTGCGTCAAACTTTGCATCAGCAGACGCATTAGGGGGATGCTCATGCTTATTATGGCGTTGTCTGCACTAACCAGCCGTGTGCATTCCTCAAAACACTGAAGGACTTGACACATGTCTTGAATCTTCGACCACTGCACACCTGACAACTCCATGTCTGCCATCCTACTGCCTGCTCGTGTATGTGTATCCTCCCACAAAAACATAACAGCCCGCCTCTGTTCGCACAGTCTCTGAAGCATGTGCAGTGTTGAGTTCCACCTTGTTGCAACGTCTATGATTAGGCGATGCTGGGGAAGGTTCAAAGAACGCTGATAGGTCTGCATACGGCTGGAGTGTACAGGCGAACGGCGGATATGTGCGCAAAGTCCACGCACTTTGAGGAGCAGGTCGGATAACCCCGGATAACTTTTCAGGAAGCACTGCACCACCAGGTTTAAGGTGTGAGCCAGGCAAGGAATGTGTTTCAGTTGGGAAAGGGAGATGGCAGCCATGAAATTCCTTCCGTTATCACTCACTACCTTGCCTGCCTCAAGATCTACAGTGCCCAGCCACGACTGCGTTTCTTGCTGCAAGAACTCGGACAGAACTTCCGCGGTGTGTCTATTGTCGCCCAAACACTTCATAGCCAATACAGCCTGCTGACGTTTGCCAGTAGCTGCCCCATAATGGGAGACCTGGTGTGCAACAGTGGCAGGTGCGGATGGAGTGTTTGTGCGACTGCGGTCTGTGGACGAGCTCTTGCTTCTGCAGGAGGACGAGGAGGAGGAGGAGGAGGAGGGGGTGCGAACGGCTGCAGACAACTGTTTACTAGACCGTGGCCTAGGCAGAACTGTCCCAAACTTAGTAACATAGTAACATAGTAACATAGTTAGTAAGGCCGAAAAAAGACATTTGTCCATCCAGTTCAGCCTATATTCCATCATAATAAATCCCCAGATCTACGTCCTTCTACAGAACCTAATAATTGTATGATACAATATTGTTCTGCTCCAGGAAGACATCCAAGCCTCTCTTGAACCCCTCGACTGAGTTCGCCATCACCACCTCCTCAGGCAAGCAATTCCAGATTCTCACTGCCCTAACAGTAAAGAATCCTCTTCTATGTTGGTGGAAAAACCTTCTCTCCTCCAGACGCAAAGAATGCCCCCTTGTGCCCGTCACCTTCCTTGGTATAAACAGATCCTCAGCGAGATATTTGTATTGTCCCCTTATATACTTATACATGGTTATTAGATCGCCCCTCAGTCGTCTTTTTTCTAGACTAAATAATCCTAATTTCGCTAATCTATCTGGGTATTGTAGTTCTCCCATCCCCTTTATTAATTTTGTTGCCCTCCTTTGTACTCTCTCTAGTTCCATTATATCCTTCCTGAGCACCGGTGCCCAAAACTGGACACAGTACTCCATGTGCGGTCTAACTAGGGATTTGTACAGAGGCAGTATAATGCTCTCATCATGTGTATCCAGACCTCTTTTAATGCACCCCATGATCCTGTTTGCCTTGGCAGCTGCTGCCTGGCACTGGCTGCTCCAGGTAAGTTTATCATTAACTAGGATCCCCAAGTCCTTCTCCCTGTCAGATTTACCCAGTGGTTTCCCGTTCAGTGTGTAATGGTGATATTGATTCCCTCTTCCCATGTGTATAACCTTACATTTATCATTGTTAAACCTCATCTGCCACCTTTCAGCCCAAGTTTCCAACTTATCCAGATCCATCTGTAGCAGAATACTATCTTCTCTTGTATTAACTGCTTTACATAGTTTTGTGTCATCTGCAAATATCGATATTTTACTGTGTAAACCTTCTACCAGATCATTAATGAATATGTTGAAGAGAACAGGTCCCAATACTGACCCCTGCGGTACCCCACTGGTCACAGCGACCCAGTTAGAGACTATACCATTTATAACCACCCTCTGCTTTCTATCACTAAGCCAGTTACTAACCCATTTACACACATTTTCCCCCAGACCAAGCATTCTCATTTTGTGTACCAACCTCTTGTGCGGCACGGTATCAAACGCTTTGGAAAAATCGAGATATACCACGTCCAATGACTCACCGTGGTCCAGTCTATAGCTTACCTCTTCATAAAAACTGATTAGATTGGTTTGACAGGAGCGATTTCTCATAAACCCATGCTGATATGGAGTTAAACAGTTATTCTCATTGAGATAATCCAGAATAACATCCCTCAGAAACCCTTCAAATATTTTACCAACAATAGAGGTTAGACTTACTGGCCTATAATTTCCAGGTTCACTTTTAGAGCCCTTTTTGAATATTGGCACCACATTTGCTATGCGCCAGTCCTGCGGAACAGACCCTGTCGCTATAGAGTCACTAAAAATAAGAAATAATGGTTTATCTATTACATTACTTAGTTCTCTTAGTACTCGTGGGTGTATGCCATCCGGACCCGGAGATTTATCTATTTTAATCTTATTTAGCCGGTTTCGCACCTCTTCTTGGGTTAGATTGGTGACTCTTAATATAGGGTTTTCATTGTTTCTTGGGATTTCACCTAGCATTTCATTTTCCACCGTGAATACCGTGGAGAAGAAGGTGTTTAATATGTTAGCTTTTTCCTCGTCATCTACAACCATTCTTTCCTCACTATTTTTTAAGGGGCCTACATTTTCAGTTTTTATTCTTTTACTATTGATATAGTTGAAGAACAGTTTGGGATTAGTTTTACTCTCCTTAGCAATGTGCTTCTCTGTTTCCTTTTTGGCAGCTTTAATTAGTTTTTTAGATAAAGTATTTTTCTCCCTATCGTTTTTTAGAGCTTCAATGGTGCCATCCTGCTTTAGTAGTGCAAATGCTTTCTTTTTACTGTTAATTGCCTGTCTTACTTCTTTGTTTAGCCACATTGGGTTTTTCCTATTTCTAGTCCTTTTATTCCCACAAGGTATAAACCGCTTACACTGCCTATTTAGGATGTTCTTAAACATTTCCCATTTATTATCTGTATTCTCATTTCTGAGGATATTGTCCCAGTCTACCAGATTAAGGGCATCTCTAAGCTGTTCAAACTTTGCCTTCCTAAAGTTCAATGTTTTTGTGACTCCCTGACAAGTCCCCCTAGTGAAAGACAGGTGAAACTGCACAATATTGTGGTCGCTATTTCCTAAATGCCCAACCACCTGCAGATTTGTTATTCTGTCAGGTCTATTAGATAGTATTAGGTCTAAAAGTGCTGCTCCTCTGGTTGGATTCTGCACCAATTGTGAAAGATAATTTTTCTTGGTTATTAGCAGAAACCTGTTGCCTTTATGGGTTTCACAGGTTTCTGTTTCCCAGTTAATATCCGGGTAGTTAAAGTCCCCCATAACCAGGACCTCATTATGGGTTGCAGCTTCATCTATCTGCTTTAGAAGTAGACTTTCCATGCTTTCTGTTATATTTGGGGGTTTGTAACAGACCCCAATGAGAATTTTGTTACCATTTTTCCCTCCATGAATTTCAACCCATATGGACTCGACATCCTCATTCCCTTCGCTAATATCCTCCCTTAAAGTGGACTTTAGACAAGACTTTACATAGAGACAAACCCCTCCTCCTCTCCGATTTTTACGATCCTTTCTAAACAGACTGTAACCCTGTAAGTTAACTGCCCAGTCATAGCTTTCATCTAACCATGTCTCGGTTATTCCCACTATGTCAAAGTTACCTGTAGATATTTCTGCTTCTAGTTCTTCCATCTTGTTTGTCAGGCTTCTGGCGTTTGCGAGCATGCAGTTTAGAGGATTTTGTTTTGTTCCAATCTCCTCACTGTGGATTGTTTTAGAAATGTTCTTACCTCCCTTCTGAGTATGTTTTCCTGGGTCGTCTTTGTTCGAGTCTAATGTTTTTCTTCCCGTCCCCTCTTCTTCTAGTTTAACGCCCTCCTGATGAGTGTAGCAAGTCTTCTGGCGAATGTGTGTTTCCCAGGTTTGTTGAGGTGTAGTCCATCTCTGGCGAGGAGTCCATCATACCAGTAATTCACACCGTGGTCCAGGAATCCAAATCCTTGTTGTCTGCACCATCGTCTTAGCCAGTTGTTTGCATCAAGGATCCTGTTCCATCTCCTGGTGCCATGCCCATCTACTGGAAGGATAGACGAAAAAACTACCTGTGCATCCAGTTCCTTTACTTTCTTCCCCAACTCTTCAAAGTCCTTGCAGATTGTCGGTAGGTCCTTCCTTGCCGTGTCATTGGTGCCAACATGTATCAGAAGAAATGGGTGGACGTCCTTGGAGCTGAAGAGCTTTGGTATCCTATCGGTCACATCCTTGATCATCGCACCTGGAAGGCAGCATACTTCTCTTGCAGTTATGTCCGGTCTGCAGATGGCTGCTTCTGTGCCTCTCAGTAGTGAGTCTCCCACCACCACCACTCTTCGTTGCTTCTTGGCTGTACTTTTTGCTGTCACTTGTTGCTGTGTGCCCTTTTCTTTTTTGCTTGCTGGTATTGCTTCATTCTTAGGTGTGCCATCTTCATCCTCTACAAAGATTTGCTGTCCCCTGTGGATCCTGAATCCACCACATTTACCCAGTGTGCCGTGATGGACACGTAACGTCCCTGGCCATGCCTACTGGTCCATGCATCGGTTGTCAGGTGCACCTTTGTGCTCACAGATTGCCTGAGTGCATGGACGATGCGCTCTTTAACATGCTGGTGGAGGGCTGGGATGGCTTTTCTGGAAAAAAAGTGTCGACTGGGTAGCTCGTAGCGTGGTACAGCGTAGTCCAACAGGTCTTTGAAAGCTTCGCTTTCAACTAACCGGTAGGGCATCATCTCTAACGAGATTAGTCTAGCTATGTGGGCGTTCAAACCCTGTGTACGCGGATGCGAGGCTAAGTATTTCCTTTTTCTAACCATAGTCTCATGTAGGGTGAGCTGGACTGGAGAGCTGGAGATCGTGGAACTAGCGGGGGTGCCGGTGGACATGGCAGACTGAGAGACGGTGGGAGATGGTATTGTTGCCGCCGGTGCCCTAGATGCAGTGTTTCCTACTACGAAACTGGTGATTCCCTGACCCTGACTGCTTTGGCCTGGCAAAGATACCTGCACAGATACAGCAGGTGGTGCGCTAAATGGTGGTCCTACACTGCCGGAAGGGATGTTGCGTTGATGACTAGCTTCATTGGCCGAGGGTGCAACAACCTTAAGGGACGTTTGGTAGTTAGTCCAAGCTTTCAAATGCATGGTGGTTAAATGTCTATGCATGCAACTAGTATTGAGACTTTTCAGATTCTGACCTCTGCTTAAGGAAGTAGAACATTTTTGACAGATGACTTTGCGCTGATCAATTGGATGTTGTTTAAAAAAATGCCAGACTGCACTCTTTCTAGCATCGGATACCTTTTCAGGCATTGCAGACTGAGCTTTAACCGGATGGGCACGCTGTCCTCCACCAGGTTTTGGCTTTGCCACGCGTTTTGGGCAAGATACGGGCCCGGCAGATGGAACCTGTGGCGATGTTGATGCCTGCTGCGGCCCCTCCTCCTCCTCTGCTTCAGAACTGCTGCCACCTGCACCCTGTTCCCCCAATGGCTGCCAATCGGGGTCAAGAACTGGGTCATCTAATAACTCTTCTTGTACCTCCTGCGCAACTTCGTCTGTGTCACCGTGTCGTTCGGTGGTATAGCGTTCGTGATGGGGCAACATAGTCTCATCAGGGTCTGATTCTTGATCAGCACCCTGCGAGGGCAATGTTGTGGTCTGAGTCAAAGGACCAGCATAGTAGTCTGGCTGTGGCTGTGCATCAGTGCACTCCATGTCAGATTCAACTTGTAATGGGCATGGACTGTTAACTGCTTCACTTTCTAAGCCAGGGACGGTATGTGTAAAGAGCTCCATGGAGTAACCCGTTGTGTCGCCTGCTGCATTCTTCTCTGTTGTTGTTTTTGCTGAAGAGGACAAGGAAGTGACTTGTCCCTGACCGTGAACATCCACTAACGACGCGCTGCTTTTACTTTTACCAGTTTCACGAGAGGAGGCAAAAGAGCTAGAGGCTGAGTCAGCAAGATAAGCCAAAACTTGCTCTTGCTGCTCCGGCTTTAAAAGCGGTTTTCCTAATCCCAGAAAAGGGAGCGTTCGAGGCCTTGTGTAGCCGGACGACGAACCTGGCTCCACAGCTCCAGACTTAGGTGCAATATTTTTTTCCCCACGACCACCTGATGCTCCACCACTACCACTACCCTCATTACCAGCTGACAATGAACGCCCCCGGCCACGACCTCTTCCACTAGACTTCCTCATTGTTTTAAAAACGTAACCAAACTAACGTTATTTGTTGCAGTCACACAACTTACACGGTGAGCTATAACTTCAGTATGATTTAGCTACCCCTTTACAGGTTGGTGAGACCACAGCGAAAATCAGGCCCAATGTTACACACTCTGTTTTTGGTGGCTGCAAATTAGAGAGATGCCCCACACGCAGGACTGTCACTGAAGCACAAATGTTAATATTAATGTCACACTATTATTTTTTTTTTTTCTTTTTAATTTTTTCAGGAACACTTTAGAAACCCCAAAAAAAAAAAAATAGATTTTTGCAGGGAGAATTTAGAAAACAAATGTAACAAACTATATGCTTTCTATGGGCCACTGAGTGAGAGATGACGCACACAGGAATCAGGAGTGGCACACAAGCCCAGAGGCCAATATTTTTCTACCAATGATTGATGGAGTTATTTTCTCTGGTAGATTTTGGAACCCAAATCAAGGAAAAAAAATATAGGCTTTCTATGGACCACAATTGGAGAGAGAGAGAGAGAGAGAGAGAGAGAGATGGCACACCCAGGAGTCAAGACTGGCACACAAGCAGAAAGGCCAATATTAATCTCCCACTGTTTTTTTTGGTTGTTTTTTTTTTTTTTTTTCAGGGAGACTTTAGAAAAAAAAAATAATAAAAAAAATATGATTTTATCAGGAAGAATTTAGAAACCAAATAAAATAAAATGATTTTTTCAGGGAGAATTTATAAAATAAATAAAAACAAAAATAGGCGTTCTATGGCCCACTGACTGAGAGATGACGCACAGAGGAGTCAGGAGTGGCACACAAGCCCAGAGGCCAATATTTTTCTACCAATGATTGATGTAGTTATTTTCTCTGGTAGATTTTGGAACCCAAATCAAGGAAAAAAAATATAGGCTTTCTATGGACCACAATTGGAGAGAGAGAGAGAGAGAGAGATGGCACACCCAGGAGTCAAGACTGGCACACAAGCAGAAAGGCCAATATTAATCTCCCACTGTTTTTTTTGGTTGTTTTTTTTTTTTTTTTTTCAGGGAGACTTTAGAAAAAAAAAATAATAAAAAAAATATGATTTTATCAGGAAGAATTTAGAAACCAAATAAAATAAAATGATTTTTTCAGGGAGAATTTATAAAACAAATAAAAACAAAAATAGGCGTTCTATGGCCCACTGACTGAGAGATGACGCACAGAGGAGTCAGGAGTGGCACACAAGCCCAGAGGCCAATATTTTTCTACCAATGATTGATGTAGTTATTTTCTCTGGTAGATTTTGGAACCCAAATCAAGGAAAAAAAATATAGGCTTTCTATGGACCACAATTGGAGAGAGAGAGAGAGAGAGAGAGAGAGATGGCACACCCAGGAGTCAAGACTGGCACACAAGCAGAAAGGCCAATATTAATCTCCCACTGTTTTTTTTGGTTGTTTTTTTTTTTTTTTTTTCAGGGAGACTTTAGAAAAAAAAATAATAAAAAAAATATGATTTTATCAGGAAGAATTTAGAAACCAAATAAAATAAAATGATTTTTTCAGGGAGAATTTATAAAACAAATAAAAACAAAAATAGGCGTTCTATGGCCCACTGACTGAGAGATGACGCACAGAGGAGTCAGGAGTGGCACACAAGCCCAGAGGCCAATATTTTTCTACCAATGATTGATGTAGTTATTTTCTCTGGTAGATTTTGGAACCCAAATCAAGGAAAAAAATATAGGCTTTCTATGGACCACAATTGGAGAGAGAGAGAGAGAGAGAGAGATGGCACACCCAGGAGTCAAGACTGGCACACAAGCAGAAAGGCCAATATTAATCTCCCACTGTTTTTTTTGGTTGTTTTTTTTTTTTTTTTTTCAGGGAGACTTTAGAAAAAAAAATAATAAAAAAAATATGATTTTATCAGGAAGAATTTAGAAACCAAATAAAATAAAATTATTTTTTCAGGGAGAATTTATAAAACTAATAAAACAAAAAATAGGCGTTCTATGGCCCACTAAGTGAGAGATGACGCACACAGGAGTCAAGACTGGCACACAAGCAGAAAGGCCAATATTAATCCCCCACTGTTTTTTTTGTTTTTTTTTTTGTTTTGTTTTTTTCAGGGAGACTTTAGAAAAAAAAAAATAAAAAAAATATGATTTTATCAGGAAGAATTTAGAAACCAAATAAAATAAAATGATTTTTTCAGGGAGAATTTAGAAAACAAATAAAACCAAAAATAGGCGTTCTATGGCCCACTGACTGAGAGAGAGAGAGAGATGGCACGCTTAGTACTGGCACACAAGCCCAAAGGGCAATATTAATCTCCCTTTTTTTTTCAGGGAGAATTTCTAAAACCCCAAAAAAAAAAAAAAAATAGGCTTTCTATGGCCCACTATTTGTGAGAGAGATGGGACGCTCAGGACTGGCACAGATGGCACGCTCAGGACTGGCACAGAAGCCCAGAGGCCAATATTAATCTCCCTTTTTTTCTGGGAGAATTTATAAAACCAAAAAAATATTTAAATAGGCTTTCTATGGCCCACTATTTGTGAGAGAGATGGCACGCTCAGGACTGGCACAGATGGCACGCTCACAACTGGCACACAAGCCCAGAGGCCAATATTAATCTCCCTTTTTTCAGGGAAAATTTATAAAACCAAAAAAAAAATTAAATAGGCTTTCTATGGCCCACTATTTGTGAGAGAGATGGCACGCTCAGGACTGGCACAGATGGCACGCTCACAACTGGCACACAAGCCCAGAGGCCAATATTAATCTCCCTTTTTTTCAGGGAGAATTTATAAAACCAAAAAAAAATTAAATAGGCTTTCTATGGCCCACTATTTGTGAGAGAGATGGCACACTCAGGGCTGGCACAGATGGCACGCTCAGGACTGGCACACAAGCCCAGAGGCCAATATTAATCTC
The DNA here is from genome assembly GCF_032444005.1 of Ranitomeya imitator. NCBI lineage: Eukaryota > Metazoa > Chordata > Amphibia > Anura > Dendrobatidae > Ranitomeya > Ranitomeya imitator. Next base: position 127,925 of record NW_027194064.1, read on the forward strand.
CCTTTTTTTCAGGGAGAATTTATAAAACCCAAAAAAAAATTAAATAGGCTTTCTATGGCCCACTATTTGTGAGAGAGATGCCAGACTCAGGGCTGGCACAGATGGCACGCTCAGGACTGGCACACAAGCCCAGAGGCCAATATTAATCTCCCTTTTTTTCAGGGAGAATTTATAAAACCCAAAAAAAAATTAAATAGGCTTTCTATGGCCCACTATTTGTGAGAGAGATGCCAGACTCAGGACTGGCACAGATGGCACGCTCAGGACTGGCACACAAGCCCAGAGGCCAATATTAATCTCCCTTTTTTTCAGGGAGAATTTATAAAACCCAAAAAAAAATTAAATAGGCTTTCTATGGCCCACTATTTGTGAGAGAGATGGCACACTCAGGACTGGCACACAAGCCCAAAGGCCAATATTAATCTCCCACTGTATTTTTATCAGGGAGAATTTATACACCCCACAAAAAAAAATACAGAAAAATGAAAAGGCTTTCTATGGCCCACTATGTGAGAGAGATGGCACACACAGGGATGGCACTCTAGCAGAAATGCCAAATTGCCAATCTTAATCTCCCACCAAAAAAAAAAAAAAAAAAAAAAACAGGGAATGTCCTACAATTACTATCTCCCTGCCTGCAGTAATCTCAGCCAGGTATGGCAGGCAGCTACTATCTCCCTGCCTGCAGTAATCTCAGCCAGGTATGGCAGGCAGCAATAAGGAGTGGACTGATGCACAAATCAAATAAAAAGTGTGGACAAACAAAAAAGATAGCTGTGCAGAAAGGAAGGAACAAGAGGATTTGTGCTTTGAAAAAAGCAGTTGGTTTGCACAGCGGCGTACACACAGCAATGCAGCTATCAGGGAGCCTTCTAGGGCAGCCCAATGAGCTACAGCGCTGAGGGGGAAAAAAAAAAAAAAAAACTTCCACTGTCCCTGCACACCGAGGGTGGTGTTGGACAGTGCAAATCGCTGCAGCACAAGCGGTTTTGTGGTTAATGGACCCTGCCTAACGCTATCCCTGCTTCTGACAAAGCGGCAGCAACCTCTCCCTAAGCTCAGATCAGCAGCAGTAAGATGGCGGTCGGCGGGAACGCCTCTTTATAGCCCCTGTGACGTCGCAGACAGCAAGCCAATCACTGCAATGCCCTTCTCTAAGATGGTGGGGACCAGGACCTATGTCATCACGCTGCCCACACTCTGCGTTTACCTTCATTGGCTGAGAAATGGCGCTTTTCGCGTCATTGAAACGCGACTTTGGCGCGAAAGTCGCGTACCGCATGGCCGACCCCGCACAGGGGTCGGATCGGGTTTCATGAAACCCCGACTTAGCCAAAAGTCGGCGACTTTTGAAAATGTTCGACCCGTTTCGCTCAACCCTACCGGTGAGCATGTGGCTCTATTAGTATAGGAGATACCTGAAAACATATCACACTTTTCATCATAGTGCTTTTACCAATGCATAAAATGCATGGAGAAGTCATTTCGAATGACTGGTCCTCAGTGTTGTGAGAACGATGACTGGTTAAAATTTTTGGTGGTTTCTTGTTCAGTCCATAGGCCTACATCATGTGGCAAACCGGTGAGCATGTGGCTCTATTAGTATAGGAGATACCTGAAAACATATCACACTTTTCATCATAGTGCTTTTACCAATGCATAAAATGCATGGAGAAGTCATTTCGAATGACTGGTCCTCAGTGTTGTGAGAACGATGACTGGTTAAAATTTTTGGTGGTTTCTTGTTCAGTCCATAGGCCTACATCATGTGGCAAACCGGTGAGCATGTGGCTCTATTAGTATAGGAGATACCTGAAAACATATCACACTTTTCATCATAGTGCTTTTACCAATGCATAAAATGCATGGAGAAGTCATTTCGAATGACTGGTCCTCAGTGTTGTGAGAACGATGACTGGTTAAAATTTTTGGTGGTTTCTTGTTCAGTCCATATGCCTACATCATGTGGCAAACCGGTGAGCATGTGGCTCTATTAGTATAGGAGATACCTGAAAACATCACACTTTTCATCATAGTGCTTTTACCAATGCATAAAATGCATGGAGAAGTCATTTCGAATGACTGGTCCTCAGTGTTGTGAGAACGATGACTGGTTAAAATTTTTGGTGGTTTCTTGTTCAGTCCATAGGCCTACATCATGTGGCAAACCGGTGAGCATGTGGCTCTATTAGTATTGGAGATACCTGAAAACATATCACACTTTTCATCATAGTGCTTTTACCAATGCATAAAATGCATGGAGAAGTCATTTCGAATGACTGGTCCTCAGTGTTGTGAGAACGATGACTGGTTAAAATTTTTGGTGGTTTCTTGTTCAGTCCATAGGCCTACATCATGTGGCAAACCGGTGAGCATGTGGCCCTATTAGTATAGGAGATACCTGAGAGCATATCACACTTTTCATCATAGTGCTTTTACCAATGCATAAAATGCATGGAGAAGTCATTTCGAATGACTGGTCCTCAGTGTTGTGAGAACGATGACTGGTTAAAATTTTTGGTGGTTTCTTGTTCAGTCCATAGGCCTACATCATGTGGCAAACCGGTGAGCATGTGGCTCTATTAGTATAGGTGATACCTGAAAACACTTTTCATCATAGTGCTTTTACCAATGCATAAAATACATGGAGAAGTCATTTCGAATGACTGGTCCTCAGTGTTGTGAGAACGATGACTGGTTAAAATTTTTGGTGGTTTCTTGTTCAGTCCATAGGCCTACATCATGTGGCAAACCGGTGAGCATGTGGCTCTATTAGTATAGGAGATACCTGAAAACATATCACACTTTTCATCATAGTGCTTTTACCAATGCATAAAATGCATGGAGAAGTCATTTCGAATGACTGGTCCTCAGTGTTGTGAGAACGAAACGATGACTGGTTAAAATTTTTGGTGGTTTCTTGTTCAGTCCATAGGCCTACATTATGTGGCAAACCGGTGAGCATGTGGCTCTATTAGTATAGGAGATACCTGAAAACATATCACACTTTTCATCATAGTGCTTTTACCAATGCATAAAATGCATGGAGAAGTCATTTCGAATGACTGGTCCTCAGTGTTGTGAGAACGATGACTGGTTAAAATTTTTGGTGGTTTCTTGTTCAGTCCATAGGCCTACATCATGTGGCAAACCGGTGAGCATGTGGCTCTATTAGTATAGGAGATACCTGAAAACATATCACACTTTTCATCATAGTGCTTTTACCAATGCATAAAATGCATGGAGAAGTCATTTCGAATGACTGGTCCTCAGTGTTGTGAGAACGATGACTGGTTAAAATTTTTGGTGGTTTCTTGTTCAGTCCATAGGCCTACATCATGTGGCAAACCGGTGAGCATGTGGCTCTATTAGTATAGGAGATACCTGAAAACATATCACACTTTTCATCATAGTGCTTTTACCAATGCATAAAATGCATGGAGAAGTCATTTCGAATGACTGGTCCTCAGTGTTGTGAGAACGATGACTGGTTAAAATTTTTGGTGGTTTCTTGTTCAGTCCATAGGCCTACATCATGTGGCAAACCGGTGAGCATGTGGCTCTATTAGTATAGGAGATACCTGAAAACATATCACACTTTTCATCATAGTGCTTTTACCAATGCATAAAATGCATGGAGAAGTCATTTCGAATGACTGGTCCTCAGTGTTGTGAGAACGATGACTGGTTAAAATTTTTGGTGGTTTCTTGTTCAGTCCATAGGCCTACATCATGTGGCAAACCGGTGAGCATGTGGCTCTATTAGTATAGGAGATACCTGAAAACATATCACACTTTTCATCATAGTGCTTTTACCAATGCATAAAATGCATGGAGAAGTCATTTCGAATGACTGGTCCTCAGTGTTGTGAGAACGATGACTGGTTAAAATTTTTGGTGGTTTCTTGGTCAGTCCATAGGCCTACATCATGTGGCAAACCGGTGAGCATGTGGCTCTATTAGTATTGGAGATACCTGAAAACATATCACACTTTTCATCATAGTGCTTTTACCAATGCATAAAATGCATGGAGAAGTCATTTCGAATGACTAGTCCTCAGTGTTGTGAGAACGATGACTGGTTAAAATTTTTGGTGGTTTCTTGTTCAGTCCATAGGCCTACATCATGTGGCAAACCGGTGAGCATGTGGCTCTATTAGTATAGGAGATACCTGAAAACATCACACTTTTCATCATAGTGCTTTTACCAATGCATAAAATGCATGGAGAAGTCATTTCGAATGACTGGTCCTCAGTGTTGTGAGAACGATGACTGGTTAAAATTTTTGGTGGTTTCTTGTTCAGTCCATAGGCCTACATCATGTGGCAAACCGGTGAGCATGTGGCTCTATTAGTATAGGAGATACCTGAAAACATATCACACTTTTCATCATAGTGCTTTTACCAATGCATAAAATGCATGGAGAAGTCATTTCGAATGACTGGTCCTCAGTGTTGTGAGAACGATGACTGGTTAAAATTTTTGGTGGTTTCTTGTTCAGTCCATAGGCCTACATTATGTGGCAAACCGGTGAGCATGTGGCTCTATTAGTATAGGAGATACCTGAAAACATATCACACTTTTCATCATAGTGCTTTTACCAATGCATAAAATGCATGGAGAAGTCATTTCGAATGACTGGTCCTCAGTGTTGTGAGAACGATGACTGGTTAAAATTTTTGGTGGTTTCTTGTTCAGTCCATAGGCCTACATCATGTGGCAAACCGGTGAGCATGTGGCTCTATTAGTATAGGAGATACCTGAAAACATCACACTTTTCATCATAGTGCTTTTACCAATGCATAAAATGCATGGAGAAGTCATTTCGAATGACTGGTCCTCAGTGTTGTGAGAACGATGACTGGTTAAAATTTTTGGTGGTTTCTTGTTCAGTCCATAGGCCTACATCATGTGGCAAACCGGTGAGCATGTGGCTCTATTAGTATAGGAGATACCTGAAAACATCACACTTATCATCATAGTGCTTTTACCAATGCATAAAATGCATGGAGAAGTCATTTCGAATGACTGGTCCTCAGTGTTGTGAGAACGATGACTGGTTAAAATTTTTGGTGGTTTCTTGTTCAGTCCATAGGCCTACATCATGTGGCAAACCGGTGAGCATGTGGCTCTATTAGTATAGGAGATACCTGAAAACATATCACACTTTTCATCATAGTGCTTTTACCAATGCATAAAATGCATGGAGAAGTCATTTCGAATGACTGGTCCTCAGTGTTGTGAGAACGATGACTGGTTAAAATTTTTGGTGGTTTCTTGTTCAGTCCATAGGCCTACATTATGTGGCAAACCGGTGAGCATGTGGCTCTATTAGTATAGGAGATACCTGAAAACATATCACACTTTTCATCATAGTGCTTTTACCAATGCATAAAATGCATGGAGAAGTCATTTCGAATGACTGGTCCTCAGTGTTGTGAGAACGATGACTGGTTAAAATTTTTGGTGGTTTCTTGTTCAGTCCATAGGCCTACATCATGTGGCAAACCGGTGAGCATGTGGCTCTATTAGTATAGGAGATACCTGAAAACATATCACACTTTTCATCATAGTGCTTTTACCAATGCATAAAATGCATGGAGAAGTCATTTCGAATGACTGGTCCTCAGTGTTGTGAGAACGATGACTGGTTAAAATTTTTGGTGGTTTCTTGTTCAGTCCATAGGCCTACATCATGTGGCAAACCGGTGAGCATGTGGCTCTATTAGTATTGGAGATACCTGAAAACATATCACACTTTTCATCATAGTGCTTTTACCAATGCATAAAATGCATGGAGAAGTCATTTCGAATGACTAGTCCTCAGTGTTGTGAGAACGATGACTGGTTAAAATTTTTGGTGGTTTCTTGTTCAGTCCATAGGCCTACATCATGTGGCAAACCGGTGAGCATGTGGCTCTATTAGTATTGTAGATACCTGAAAACATATCACACTTTTCATCATAGTGCTTTTACCAATGCATAAAATGCATGGAGAAGTCATTTCGAATGACTAGTCCTCAGTGTTGTGAGAACGATGACTGGTTAAAATTTTTGGTGGTTTCTTGTTCAGTCCATAGGCCTACATCATGTGGCAAACCGGTGAGCATGTGGCTCTATTAGTATAGGAGATACCTGAAAACATCACACTTTTCATCATAGTGCTTTTACCAATGCATAAAATGCATGGAGAAGTCATTTCGAATGACTGGTCCTCAGTGTTGTGAGAACGATGACTGGTTAAAATTTTTGGTGGTTTCTTGTTCAGTCCATAGGCCTACATCATGTGGCAAACCGGTGAGCATGTGGCTCTATTAGTATAGGAGATACCTGAAAACATATCACACTTTTCATCATAGTGCTTTTACCAATGCATAAAATGCATGGAGAAGTCATTTCGAATGACTGGTCCTCAGTGTTGTGAGAACGATGACTGGTTAAAATTTTTGGTGGTTTCTTGTTCAGTCCATAGGCCTACATTATGTGGCAAACCGGTGAGCATGTGGCTCTATTAGTATAGGAGATACCTGAAAACATATCACACTTTTCATCATAGTGCTTTTACCAATGCATAAAATGCATGGAGAAGTCATTTCGAATGACTAGTCCTCAGTGTTGTGAGAACGATGACTGGTTAAAATTTTTGGTGGTTTCTTGTTCAGTCCATAGGCCTACATCATGTGGCAAACCGGTGAGCATGTGGCTCTATTAGTATAGGAGATACCTGAAAACATCACACTTTTCATCATAATGCTTTTACCAATGCATAAAATGCATGGAGAAGTCATTTCGAATGACTGGTCCTCAGTGTTGTGAGAACGATGACTGGTTAAAATTTTTGGTGGTTTCTTGTTCAGTCCATAGGCCTACATCATGTGGCAAACCGGTGAGCATGTGGCTCTATTAGTATAGGAGATACCTGAAAACATATCACACTTTTCATCATAGTGCTTTTACCAATGCATAAAATGCATGGAGAAGTCATTTCGAATGACTGGTCCTCAGTGTTGTGAGAACGATGACTGGTTAAAATTTTTGGTGGTTTCTTGTTCAGTCCATAGGCCTACATTATGTGGCAAACCGGTGAGCATGTGGCTCTATTAGTATAGGAGATACCTGAAAACATATCACACTTTTCATCACAGTGCTTTTACCAATGCATAAAATGCATGGAGAAGTCATTTCGAATGACTGGTCCTCAGTGTTGTGAGAACGATGACTGGTTAAAATTTTTGGTGGTTTCTTGTTCAGTCCATAGGCCTACATCATGTGGCAAACCGGTGAGCATGTGGCTCTATTAGTATAGGAGATACCTGAAAACATCACACTTTTCATCATAGTGCTTTTACCAATGCATAAAATGCATGGAGAAGTCATTTCGAATGACTGGTCCTCAGTGTTGTGAGAACGATGACTGGTTAAAATTTTTGGTGGTTTCTTGTTCAGTCCATAGGCCTACATCATGTGGCAAACCGGTGAGCATGTGGCTCTATTAGTATAGGAGATACCTGAAAACATCACACTTATCATCATAGTGCTTTTACCAATGCATAAAATGCATGGAGAAGTCATTTCGAATGACTGGTCCTCAGTGTTGTGAGAACGATGACTGGTTAAAATTTTTGGTGGTTTCTTGTTCAGTCCATAGGCCTACATCATGTGGCAAACCGGTGAGCATGTGGCTCTATTAGTATAGGAGATACCTGAAAACATATCACACTTTTCATCATAGTGCTTTTACCAATGCATAAAATGCATGGAGAAGTCATTTCGAATGACTGGTCCTCAGTGTTGTGAGAACGAGGACTGGTTAAAATTTTTGGTGGTTTCTTGTTCAGTCCATAGGCCTACATTATGTGGCAAACCGGTGAGCATGTGGCTCTATTAGTATAGGAGATACCTGAAAACATATCACACTTTTCATCATAGTGCTTTTACCAATGCATAAAATGCATGGAGAAGTCATTTCGAATGACTGGTCCTCAGTGTTGTGAGAACGATGACTGGTTAAAATTTTTGGTGGTTTCTTGTTCAGTCCATAGGCCTACATCATGTGGCAAACCGGTGAGCATGTGGCTCTATTAGTATAGGAGATACCTGAAAACATATCACACTTTTCATCATAGTGCTTTTACCAATGCATAAAATGCATGGAGAAGTCATTTCGAATGACTGGTCCTCAGTGTTGTGAGAACGATGACTGGTTAAAATTTTTGGTGGTTTCTTGTTCAGTCCATAGGCCTACATCATGTGGCAAACCGGTGAGCATGTGGCTCTATTAGTATTGGAGATACCTGAAAACATATCACACTTTTCATCATAGTGCTTTTACCAATGCATAAAATGCATGGAGAAGTCATTTCGAATGACTAGTCCTCAGTGTTGTGAGAACGATGACTGGTTAAAATTTTTGGTGGTTTCTTGTTCAGTCCATAGGCCTACATCATGTGGCAAACCGGTGAGCATGTGGCTCTATTAGTATAGGAGATACCTGAAAACATCACACTTTTCATCATAGTGCTTTTACCAATGCATAAAATGCATGGAGAAGTCATTTCGAATGACTGGTCCTCAGTGTTGTGAGAACGATGACTGGTTAAAATTTTTGGTGGTTTCTTGTTCAGTCCATAGGCCTACATCATGTGGCAAACCGGTGAGCATGTGGCTCTATTAGTATAGGAGATACCTGAAAACATATCACACTTTTCATCATAGTGCTTTTACCAATGCATAAAATGCATGGAGAAGTCATTTCGAATGACTGGTCCTCAGTGTTGTGAGAACGATGACTGGTTAAAATTTTTGGTGGTTTCTTGTTCAGTCCATAGGCCTACATTATGTGGCAAACCGGTGAGCATGTGGCTCTATTAGTATAGGAGATACCTGAAAACATATCACACTTTTCATCATAGTGCTTTTACCAATGCATAAAATGCATGGAGAAGTCATTTCGAATGACTGGTCCTCAGTGTTGTGAGAACGATGACTGGTTAAAATTTTTGGTGGTTTCTTGTTCAGTCCATAGGCCTACATCATGTGGCAAACCGGTGAGCATGTGGCTCTATTAGTATAGGAGATACCTGAAAACATCACACTTTTCATCATAGTGCTTTTACCAATGCATAAAATGCATGGAGAAGTCATTTCGAATGACTGGTCCTCAGTGTTGTGAGAACGATGACTGGTTAAAATTTTTGGTGGTTTCTTGTTCAGTCCATAGGCCTACATCATGTGGCAAACCGGTGAGCATGTGGCTCTATTAGTATAGGAGATACCTGAAAACATCACACTTATCATCATAGTGCTTTTACCAATGCATAAAATGCATGGAGAAGTCATTTCGAATGACTGGTCCTCAGTGTTGTGAGAACGATGACTGGTTAAAATTTTTGGTGGTTTCTTGTTCAGTCCATAGGCCTACATCATGTGGCAAACCGGTGAGCATGTGGCTCTATTAGTATAGGAGATACCTGAAAACATATCACACTTTTCATCATAGTGCTTTTACCAATGCATAAAATGCATGGAGAAGTCATTTCGAATGACTGGTCCTCAGTGTTGTGAGAACGATGACTGGTTAAAATTTTTGGTGGTTTCTTGTTCAGTCCATAGGCCTACATTATGTGGCAAACCGGTGAGCATGTGGCTCTATTAGTATAGGAGATACCTGAAAACATATCACACTTTTCATCATAGTGCTTTTACCAATGCATAAAATGCATGGAGAAGTCATTTCGAATGACTGGTCCTCAGTGTTGTGAGAACGATGACTGGTTAAAATTTTTGGTGGTTTCTTGTTCAGTCCATAGGCCTACATCATGTGGCAAACCGGTGAGCATGTGGCTCTATTAGTATAGGAGATACCTGAAAACATCACACTTTTCATCATAGTGCTTTTACCAATGCATAAAATGCATGGAGAAGTCATTTCGAATGACTGGTCCTCAGTGTTGTGAGAACGATGACTGGTTAAAATTTTTGGTGGTTTCATGTTCAGTCCATAGGCCTACATCATGTGGCAAACCGGTGGGCATGTGGCTCTATTAGTATAGGAGATACCTGAAAACATATCTCACTTTTCATCATAGTGCTTTTAACAATGCATAAAATGCATGGAGAAGTCATTTCGAATGACTGGTCCTCAGTGTTGTGAGAACGATGACTGGTTAAAATTTTTGGTGGTTTCTTGTTCAGTCCATAGGCCTACATCATGTGGCAAACCGGTGAGCATGTGGCTCTATTAGTATAGGAGATACCTGAAAACATATCACACTTTTCATCATAGTGCTTTTACCAATGCATAAAATGCATGGAGAAGTCATTTCGAATGACTGGTCCTCAGTGTTGTGAGAACGATGACTGGTTAAAATTTTTGGTGGTTTCTTGTTCAGTCCATAGGCCTACATTATGTGGCAAACCGGTGAGCATGTGGCTCTATTAGTATAGGAGATACCTGAAAACATATCACACTTTTCATCATAGTGCTTTTACCAATGCATAAAATGCATGGAGAAGTCATTTCGAATGACTGGTCCTCAGTGTTGTGAGAACGATGACTGGTTAAAATTTTTGGTGGTTTCTTGTTCAGTCCATAGGCCTACATCATGTGGCAAACCGGTGAGCATGTGGCTCTATTAGTATAGGAGATACCTGAAAACATCACACTTTTCATCATAGTGCTTTTACCAATGCATAAAATGCATGGAGAAGTCATTTCGAATGACTGGTCCTCAGTGTTGTGAGAACGATGACTGGTTAAAATTTTTGGTGGTTTCTTGTTCAGTCCATAGGCCTACATCATGTGGCAAACCGGTGAGCATGTGGCTCTATTAGTATAGGAGATACCTGAAAACATCACACTTATCATCATAGTGCTTTTACCAATGCATAAAATGCATGGAGAAGTCATTTCGAATGACTGGTCCTCAGTGTTGTGAGAACGATGACTGGTTAAAATTTTTGGTGGTTTCTTGTTCAGTCCATAGGCCTACATCATGTGGCAAACCGGTGAGCATGTGGCTCTATTAGTATAGGAGATACCTGAAAACATATCACACTTTTCATCATAGTGCTTTTACCAATGCATAAAATGCATGGAGAAGTCATTTCGAATGACTGGTCCTCAGTGTTGTGAGAACGATGACTGGTTAAAATTTTTGGTGGTTTCTTGTTCAGTCCATAGGCCTACATCATGTGGCAAACCGGTGAGCATGTGGCTCTATTAGTATAGGAGATACCTGAAAACATATCACACTTTTCATCATAGTGCTTTTACCAATGCATAAAATGCATGGAGAAGTCATTTCGAATGACTGGTCCTCAGTGTTGTGAGAACGATGACTGGTTAAAATTTTTGGTGGTTTCTTGTTCAGTCCATAGGCCTACATCATGTGGCAAACCGGTGAGCATGTGGCTCTATTAGTATAGGAGATACCTGAAAACATATCACACTTTTCATCATAGTGCTTTTACCAATGCATAAAATGCATGGAGAAGTCATTTCGAATGACTGGTCCTCAGTGTTGTGAGAACGATGACTGGTTAAAATTTTTGGTGGTTTCTTGTTCAGTCCATAGGCCTACATCATGTGGCAAACCGGTGAGCATGTGGCTCTATTAGTATAGGAGATACCTGAAAACATATCACACTTTTCATCATAGTGCTTTTACCAATGCATAAAATGCATGGAGAAGTCATTTCGAATGACTGGTCCTCAGTGTTGTGAGAACGATGACTGGTTAAAATTTTTGGTGGTTTCTTGTTCAGTCCATAGGCCTACATCATGTGGCAAACCGGTGAGCATGTGGCTCTATTAGTATAGGAGATACCTGAAAACATATCACACTTTTCATCATAGTGCTTTTACCAATGCATAAAATGCATGGAGAAGTCATTTCGAATGACTGGTCCTCAGTGTTGTGAGAACGATGACTGGTTAAAATTTTTGGTGGTTTCTTGTTCAGTCCATAGGCCTACATCATGTGGCAAACCGGTGAGCATGTGGCTCTATTAGTATAGGAGATACCTGAAAACATATCACACTTTTCATCATAGTGCTTTTACCAATGCATAAAATGCATGGAGAAGTCATTTCGAATGACTGGTCCTCAGTGTTGTGAGAACGATGACTGGTTAAAATTTTTGGTGGTTTCTTGTTCAGTCCATAGGCCTACATCATGTGGCAAACCGGTGAGCATGTGGCTCTATTAGTATTGGAGATACCTGAAAACATATCACACTTTTCATCATAGTGCTTTTACCAATGCATAAAATGCATGGAGAAGTCATTTCGAATGACTAGTCCTCAGTGTTGTGAGAACGATGACTGGTTAAAATTTTTGGTGGTTTCTTGTTCAGTCCATAGGCCTACATCATGTGGCAAACCGGTGAGCATGTGGCTCTATTAGTATAGGAGATACCTGAAAACATCACACTTTTCATCATAGTGCTTTTACCAATGCATAAAATGCATGGAGAAGTCATTTCGAATGACTGGTCCTCAGTGTTGTGAGAACGATGACTGGTTAAAATTTTTGGTGGTTTCTTGTTCAGTCCATAGGCCTACATCATGTGGCAAACCGGTGAGCATGTGGCTCTATTAGTATAGGAGATACCTGAAAACATATCACACTTTTCATCATAGTGCTTTTACCAATGCATAAAATGCATGGAGAAGTCATTTCGAATGACTGGTCCTCAGTGTTGTGAGAACGATGACTGGTTAAAATTTTTGGTGGTTTCTTGTTCAGTCCATAGGCCTACATCATGTGGCAAACCGGTGAGCATGTGGCTCTATTAGTATAGGAGATACCTGAAAACATATCACACTTTTCATCATAGTGCTTTTACCAATGCATAAAATGCATGGAGAAGTCATTTCGAATGACTGGTCCTCAGTGTTGTGAGAACGATGACTGGTTAAAATTTTTGGTGGTTTCTTGTTCAGTCCATAGGCCTACATTATGTGGCAAACCGGTGAGCATGTGGCTCTATTAGTATAGGAGATACCTGAAAACATATCACACTTTTCATCATAGTGCTTTTACCAATGCATAAAATGCATGGAGAAGTCATTTCGAATGACTGGTCCTCAGTGTTGTGAGAACGATGACTGGTTAAAATTTTTGGTGGTTTCTTGTTCAATCCATAGGCCTACATCATGTGGCAAACCGGTGAGCATGTGGCTCTATTAGTATAGGAGATACCTGAAAACATCACACTTTTCATCATAGTGCTTTTACCAATGCATAAAATGCATGGAGAAGTCATTTCGAATGACTGGTCCTCAGTGTTGTGAGAACGATGACTGGTTAAAATTTTTGGTGGTTTCTTGTTCAGTCCATAGGCCTACATTATGTGGCAAACCGGTGAGCATGTGGCTCTATTAGTATAGGAGATACCTGAAAACATATCACACTTTTCATCATAGTGCTTTTACCAATGCATAAAATGCATGGAGAAGTCATTTCGAATGACTGGTCCTCAGTGTTGTGAGAACGATGACTGGTTAAAATTTTTGGTGGTTTCTTGTTCAGTCCATAGGCCTACATCATGTGGCAAACCGGTGAGCATGTGGCTCTATTAGTATAGGAGATACCTGAAAACATCACACTTTTCATCATAGTGCTTTTACCAATGCATAAAATGCATGGAGAAGTCATTTCGAATGACTGGTCCTCAGTGTTGTGAGAACGATGACTGGTTAAAATTTTTGGTGGTTTCTTGTTCAGTCCATAGGCCTACATCATGTGGCAAACCGGTGAGCATGTGGCTCTATTAGTATAGGAGATACCTGAAAACATCACACTTATCATCATAGTGCTTTTACCAATGCATAAAATGCATGGAGAAGTCATTTCGAATGACTGGTCCTCAGTGTTGTGAGAACGATGACTGGTTAAAATTTTTGGTGGTTTCTTGTTCAGTCCATAGGCCTACATCATGTGGCAAACCGGTGAGCATGTGGCTCTATTAGTATAGGAGATACCTGAAAACATATCACACTTTTCATCATAGTGCTTTTACCAATGCATAAAATGCATGGAGAAGTCATTTCGAATGACTGGTCCTCAGTGTTGTGAGAACGATGACTGGTTAAAATTTTTGGTGGTTTCTTGTTCAGTCCATAGGCCTACATTATGTGGCAAACCGGTGAGCATGTGGCTCTATTAGTATAGGAGATACCTGAAAACATATCACACTTTTCATCATAGTGCTTTTACCAATGCATAAAATGCATGGAGAAGTCATTTCGAATGACTGGTCCTCAGTGTTGTGAGAACGATGACTGGTTAAAATTTTTGGTGGTTTCTTGTTCAGTCCATAGGCCTACATCATGTGGCAAACCGGTGAGCATGTGGCTCTATTAGTATAGGAGATACCTGAAAACATATCACACTTTTCATCATAGTGCTTTTACCAATGCATAAAATGCATGGAGAAGTCATTTCGAATGACTGGTCCTCAGTGTTGTGAGAACGATGACTGGTTAAAATTTTTGGTGGTTTCTTGTTCAGTCCATAGGCCTACATCATGTGGCAAACCGGTGAGCATGTGGCTCTATTAGTATTGGAGATACCTGAAAACATATCACACTTTTCATCATAGTGCTTTTACCAATGCATAAAATGCATGGAGAAGTCATTTCGAATGACTAGTCCTCAGTGTTGTGAGAACGATGACTGGTTAAAATTTTTGGTGGTTTCTTGTTCAGTCCATAGGCCTACATCATGTGGCAAACCGGTGAGCATGTGGCTCTATTAGTATTGTAGATACCTGAAAACATATCACACTTTTCATCATAGTGCTTTTACCAATGCATAAAATGCATGGAGAAGTCATTTCGAATGACTAGTCCTCAGTGTTGTGAGAACGATGACTGGTTAAAATTTTTGGTGGTTTCTTGTTCAGTCCATAGGCCTACATCATGTGGCAAACCGGTGAGCATGTGGCTCTATTAGTATAGGAGATACCTGAAAACATCACACTTTTCATCATAGTGCTTTTACCAATGCATAAAATGCATGGAGAAGTCATTTCGAATGACTGGTCCTCAGTGTTGTGAGAACGATGACTGGTTAAAATTTTTGGTGGTTTCTTGTTCAGTCCATAGGCCTACATCATGTGGCAAACCGGTGAGCATGTGGCTCTATTAGTATAGGAGATACCTGAAAACATATCACACTTTTCATCATAGTGCTTTTACCAATGCATAAAATGCATGGAGAAGTCATTTCGAATGACTGGTCCTCAGTGTTGTGAGAACGATGACTGGTTAAAATTTTTGGTGGTTTCTTGTTCAGTCCATAGGCCTACATTATGTGGCAAACCGGTGAGCATGTGGCTCTATTAGTATAGGAGATACCTGAAAACATATCACACTTTTCATCATAGTGCTTTTACCAATGCATAAAATGCATGGAGAAGTCATTTCGAATGACTGGTCCTCAGTGTTGTGAGAACGATGACTGGTTAAAATTTTTGGTGGTTTCTTGTTCAATCCATAGGCCTACATCATGTGGCAAACCGGTGAGCATGTGGCTCTATTAGTATAGGAGATACCTGAAAACATCACACTTTTCATCATAGTGCTTTTACCAATGCATAAAATGCATGGAGAAGTCATTTCGAATGACTGGTCCTCAGTGTTGTGAGAACGATGACTGGTTAAAATTTTTGGTGGTTTCTTGTTCAGTCCATAGGCCTACATCATGTGGCAAACCGGTGAGCATGTGGCTCTATTAGTATAGGAGATACCTGAAAACATCACACTTATCATCATAGTGCTTTTACCAATGCATAAAATGCATGGAGAAGTCATTTCGAATGACTGGTCCTCAGTGTTGTGAGAACGATGACTGGTTAAAATTTTTGGTGGTTTCTTGTTCAGTCCATAGGCCTACATCATGTGGCAAACCGGTGAGCATGTGGCTCTATTAGTATAGGAGATACCTGAAAACATATCACACTTTTCATCATAGTGCTTTTACCAATGCATAAAATGCATGGAGAAGTCATTTCGAATGACTGGTCCTCAGTGTTGTGAGAACGATGACTGGTTAAAATTTTTGGTGGTTTCTTGTTCAGTCCATAGGCCTACATTATGTGGCAAACCGGTGAGCATGTGGCTCTATTAGTATAGGAGATACCTGAAAACATATCACACTTTTCATCATAGTGCTTTTACCAATGCATAAAATGCATGGAGAAGTCATTTCGAATGACTGGTCCTCAGTGTTGTGAGAACGATGACTGGTTAAAATTTTTGGTGGTTTCTTGTTCAGTCCATAGGCCTACATCATGTGGCAAACCGGTGAGCATGTGGCTCTATTAGTATAGGAGATACCTGAAAACATCACACTTTTCATCATAGTGCTTTTACCAATGCATAAAATGCATGGAGAAGTCATTTCGAATGACTGGTCCTCAGTGTTGTGAGAACGATGACTGGTTAAAATTTTTGGTGGTTTCTTGTTCAGTCCATAGGCCTACATCATGTGGCAAACCGGTGAGCATGTGGCTCTATTAGTATAGGAGATACCTGAAAACATATCACACTTTTCATCATAGTGCTTTTACCAATGCATAAAATGCATGGAGAAGTCATTTCGAATGACTGGTCCTCAGTGTTGTGAGAACGATGACTGGTTAAAATTTTTGGTGGTTTCTTGTTCAGTCCATAGGCCTACATTATGTGGCAAACCGGTGAGCATGTGGCTCTATTAGTATAGGAGATACCTGAAAACATATCACACTTTTCATCATAGTGCTTTTACCAATGCATAAAATGCATGGAGAAGTCATTTCGAATGACTGGTCCTCAGTGTTGTGAGAACGATGACTGGTTAAAATTTTTGGTGGTTTCTTGTTCAGTCCATAGGCCTACATCATGTGGCAAACCGGTGAGCATGTGGCTCTATTAGTATAGGAGATACCTGAAAACATATCACACTTTTCATCATAGTGCTTTTACCAATGCATAAAATGCATGGAGAAGTCATTTCGAATGACTGGTCCTCAGTGTTGTGAGAACGATGACTGGTTAAAATTTTTGGTGGTTTCATGTTCAGTCCATAGGCCTACATCATGTGGCAAACCGGTGGGCATGTGGCTCTATTAGTATAGGAGATACCTGAAAACATATCTCACTTTTCATCATAGTGCTTTTACCAATGCATAAAATGCATGGAGAAGTCATTTCGAATGACTGGTCCTCAGTGTTGTGAGAACGATGACTGGTAAAATTTTTGGTGGTTTCTTGTTCAGTCCATAGGCCTACATCATGTGGCAAACCGGTGAGCATGTGGCTCTATTAGTATAGGACATACCTGAAAACATATCACACTTTTCATCATAGTGCTTTTACCAATGCATAAAATGCATGGAGAAGTCATTTCGAATGACTGGTCCTCAGTGTTGTGAGAACGATGACTGGTTAAAAGTTTTGGTGGTTTCTTGTTCAGTCCATAGGCCTACATTATGTGGCAAACCGGTGAGCATGTGGCTCTATTAGTATAGGAGATACCTGAAAACATATCACACTTTTCATCATAGTGCTTTTACCAATGCATAAAATGCATGGAGAAGTCATTTCGAATGACTGGTCCTCAGTGTTGTGAGAACGATGACTGGTTAAAATTTTTGGTGGTTTCTTGTTCAGTCCATAGGCCTACATCATGTGGCAAACCGGTGAGCATGTGGCTCTATTAGTATAGGAGATACCTGAAAACATATCACACTTTTCATCATAGTGCTTTTACCAATGCATAAAATGCATGGAGAAGTCATTTCGAATGACTGGTCCTCAGTGTTGTGAGAACGATGACTGGTTAAAATTTTTGGTGGTTTCTTGTTCAGTCCATAGGCCTACATTATGTGGCAAACCGGTGAGCATGTGGCTCTATTAGTATAGGAGATACCTGAAAACATATCACACTTTTCATCATAGTGCTTTTACCAATGCATAAAATGCATGGAGAAGTCATTTCGAATGACTGGTCCTCAGTGTTGTGAGAACGATGACTGGTTAAAATTTTTGGTGGTTTCTTGTTCAGTCCATAGGCCTACATCATGTGGCAAACCGGTGAGCATGTGGCTCTATTAGTATAGGAGATACCTGAAAACATCACACTTTTCATCATAGTGCTTTTACCAATGCATAAAATGCATGGAGAAGTCATTTCGAATGACTGGTCCTCAGTGTTGTGAGAACGATGACTGGTTAAAATTTTTGGTGGTTTCTTGTTCAGTCCATAGGCCTACATCATGTGGCAAACCGGTGAGCATGTGGCTCTATTAGTATAGGAGATACCTGAAAACATCACACTTATCATCATAGTGCTTTTACCAATGCATAAAATGCATGGAGAAGTCATTTCGAATGACTGGTCCTCAGTGTTGTGAGAACGATGACTGGTTAAAATTTTTGGTGGTTTCTTGTTCAGTCCATAGGCCTACATCATGTGGCAAACCGGTGAGCATGTGGCTCTATTAGTATAGGAGATACCTGAAAACATATCACACTTTTCATCATAGTGCTTTTACCAATGCATAAAATGCATGGAGAAGTCATTTCGAATGACTGGTCCTCAGTGTTGTGAGAACGATGACTGGTTAAAATTTTTGGTGGTTTCTTGTTCAGTCCATAGGCCTACATTATGTGGCAAACCGGTGAGCATGTGGCTCTATTAGTATAGGAGATACCTGAAAACATATCACACTTTTCATCATAGTGCTTTTACCAATGCATAAAATGCATGGAGAAGTCATTTCGAATGACTGGTCCTCAGTGTTGTGAGAACGATGACTGGTTAAAATTTTTGGTGGTTTCTTGTTCAGTCCATAGGCCTACATCATGTGGCAAACCGGTGAGCATGTGGCTCTATTAGTATAGGAGATACCTGAAAACATATCACACTTTTCATCATAGTGCTTTTACCAATGCATAAAATGCATGGAGAAGTCATTTCGAATGACTGGTCCTCAGTGTTGTGAGAACGATGACTGGTTAAAATTTTTGGTGGTTTCTTGTTCAGTCCATAGGCCTACATCATGTGGCAAACCGGTGAGCATGTGGCTCTATTAGTATTGGAGATACCTGAAAACATATCACACTTTTCATCATAGTGCTTTTACCAATGCATAAAATGCATGGAGAAGTCATTTCGAATGACTAGTCCTCAGTGTTGTGAGAACGATGACTGGTTAAAATTTTTGGTGGTTTCTTGTTCAGTCCATAGGCCTACATCATGTGGCAAACCGGTGAGCATGTGGCTCTATTAGTATAGGAGATACCTGAAAACATCACACTTTTCATCATAGTGCTTTTACCAATGCATAAAATGCATGGAGAAGTCATTTCGAATGACTGGTCCTCAGTGTTGTGAGAACGATGACTGGTTAAAATTTTTGGTGGTTTCTTGTTCAGTCCATAGGCCTACATCATGTGGCAAACCGGTGAGCATGTGGCTCTATTAGTATAGGAGATACCTGAAAACATATCACACTTTTCATCATAGTGCTTTTACCAATGCATAAAATGCATGGAGAAGTCATTTCGAATGACTGGTCCTCAGTGTTGTGAGAACGATGACTGGTTAAAATTTTTGGTGGTTTCTTGTTCAGTCCATAGGCTTACATTATGTGGCAAACCGGTGAGCATGTGGCTCTATTAGTATAGGAGATACCTGAAAACATATCACACTTTTCATCATAGTGCTTTTACCAATGCATAAAATGCATGGAGAAGTCATTTCGAATGACTGGTCCTCAGTGTTGTGAGAACGATGACTGGTTAAAATTTTTGGTGGTTTCTTGTTCAGTCCATAGGCCTACATCATGTGGCAAACCGGTGAGCATGTGGCTCTATTAGTATAGGAGATACCTGAAAACATCACACTTTTCATCATAGTGCTTTTACCAATGCATAAAATGCATGGAGAAGTCATTTCGAATGACTGGTCCTCAGTGTTGTGAGAACGATGACTGGTTAAAATTTTTGGTGGTTTCTTGTTCAGTCCATAGGCCTACATCATGTGGCAAACCGGTGAGCATGTGGCTCTATTAGTATAGGAGATACCTGAAAACATCACACTTATCATCATAGTGCTTTTACCAATGCATAAAATGCATGGAGAAGTCATTTCGAATGACTGGTCCTCAGTGTTGTGAGAACGATGACTGGTTAAAATTTTTGGTGGTTTCTTGTTCAGTCCATAGGCCTACATCATGTGGCAAACCGGTGAGCATGTGGCTCTATTAGTATAGGAGATACCTGAAAACATATCACACTTTTCATCATAGTGCTTTTACCAATGCATAAAATGCATGGAGAAGTCATTTCGAATGACTGGTCCTCAGTGTTGTGAGAACGATGACTGGTTAAAATTTTTGGTGGTTTCTTGTTCAGTCCATAGGCCTACATTATGTGGCAAACCGGTGAGCATGTGGCTCTATTAGTATAGGAGATACCTGAAAACATATCACACTTTTCATCATAGTGCTTTTACCAATGCATAAAATGCATGGAGAAGTCATTTCGAATGACTGGTCCTCAGTGTTGTGAGAACGATGACTGGTTAAAATTTTTGGTGGTTTCTTGTTCAGTCCATAGGCCTACATCATGTGGCAAACCGGTGAGCATGTGGCTCTATTAGTATAGGAGATACCTGAAAACATCACACTTTTCATCATAGTGCTTTTACCAATGCATAAAATGCATGGAGAAGTCATTTCGAATGACTGGTCCTCAGTGTTGTGAGAACGATGACTGGTTAAAATTTTTGGTGGTTTCATGTTCAGTCCATAGGCCTACATCATGTGGCAAACCGGTGGGCATGTGGCTCTATTAGTATAGGAGATACCTGAAAACATATCTCACTTTTCATCATAGTGCTTTTACCAATGCATAAAATGCATGGAGAAGTCATTTCGAATGACTGGTCCTCAGTGTTGTGAGAACGATGACTGGTAAAATTTTTGGTGGTTTCTTGTTCAGTCCATAGGCCTACATCATGTGGCAAACCGGTGAGCATGTGGCTCTATTAGTATAGGACATACCTGAAAACATATCACACTTTTCATCATAGTGCTTTTACCAATGCATAAAATGCATGGAGAAGTCATTTCGAATGACTGGTCCTCAGTGTTGTGAGAACGATGACTGGTTAAAATTTTTGGTGGTTTCTTGTTCAGTCCATAGGCCTACATTATGTGGCAAACCGGTGAGCATGTGGCTCTATTAGTATAGGAGATACCTGAAAACATATCACACTTTTCATCATAGTGCTTTTACCAATGCATAAAATGCATGGAGAAGTCATTTCGAATGACTGGTCCTCAGTGTTGTGAGAACGATGACTGGTTAAAATTTTTGGTGGTTTCTTGTTCAGTCCATAGGCCTACTTCATGTGGCAAACCGGTGAGCATGTGGCTCTATTAGTATAGGAGATACCTGAAAACATATCACAATTTTCATCATAGTGCTTTTACCAATGCATAAAATGCATGGAGAAGTCATTTCGAATGACTGGTCCTCAGTGTTGTGAGAACGATGACTGGTTAAAATTTTTGGTGGTTTCTTGTTCAGTCCATAGGCCTACATCATGTGGCAAACCGGTGAGCATGTGGCTCTATTAGTATAGGAGATACCTGAAAACATATCACACTTTTCAATCATAGTGCTTTTACCAATGCATAAAATGCATGGAGAAGTCATTTCGAATGACTGGTCCTCAGTGTTGTGAGAACGATGACTGGTTAAAATTTTTGGTGGTTTCTTGTTCAGTCCATAGGCCTACATCATGTGGCAAACCGGTGAGCATGTGGCTCTATTAGTATAGGAGATACCTGAAAACATATCACACTTTTCATCATAGTGCTTTTACCAATGCATAAAATGCATGGAGAAGTCATTTCGAATGACTGGTCCTCAGTGTTGTGAGAACGATGACTGGTTAAAATTTTTGGTGGTTTCTTGTTCAGTCCATAGGCCTACATCATGTGGCAAACCGGTGAGCATGTGGCTCTATTAGTATAGGAGATACCTGAAAACATCACACTTTTCATCATAGTGCTTTTACCAATGCATAAAATGCATGGAGAAGTCATTTCGAATGACTGGTCCTCAGTGTTGTGAGAACGATGACTGGTTAAAATTTTTGGTGGTTTCTTGTTCAGTCCATAGGCCTACATCATGTGGCAAACCGGTGAGCATGTGGCTCTATTAGTATAGGAGATACCTGAAAACATATCACACTTTTCATCATAGTGCTTTTACCAATGCATAAAATGCATGGAGAAGTCATTTCGAATGACTGGTCCTCAGTGTTGTGAGAACGATGACTGGTTAAAATTTTTGGTGGTTTCTTGTTCAGTCCATAGGCCTACATCATGTGGCAAACCGGTGAGCATGTGGCTCTATTAGTATAGGAGATACCTGAAAACATATCACACTTTTCATCATAGTGCTTTTACCAATGCATAAAATGCATGGAGAAGTCATTTCGAATGACTGGTCCTCAGTGTTGTGAGAACGATGACTGGTTAAAATTTTTGGTGGTTTCTTGTTCAGTCCATAGGCCTACATCATGTGGCAAACCGGTGAGCATGTGGCTCTATTAGTATAGGAGATACCTGAAAACATATCACACTTTTCATCATAGTGCTTTTACCAATGCATAAAATGCATGGAGAAGTCATTTCGAATGACTGGTCCTCAGTGTTGTGAGAACGATGACTGGTTAAAATTTTTGGTGGTTTCTTGTTCAGTCCATAGGCCTACATCATGTGGCAAACCGGTGAGCATGTGGCTCTATTAGTATAGGAGATACCTGAAAACATATCACAATTTTCATCATAGTGCTTTTACCAATGCATAAAATGCATGGAGAAGTCATTTCGAATGACTGGTCCTCAGTGTTGTGAGAACGATGACTGGTTAAAATTTTTGGTGGTTTCTTGTTCAGTCCATAGGCCTACATCATGTGGCAAACCGGTGAGCATGTGGCTCTATTAGTATAGGAGATACCTGAAAACATATCACACTTTTCAATCATAGTGCTTTTACCAATGCATAAAATGCATGGAGAAGTCATTTCGAATGACTGGTCCTCAGTGTTGTGAGAACGATGACTGGTTAAAATTTTTGGTGGTTTCTTGTTCAGTCCATAGGCCTACATCATGTGGCAAACCGGTGAGCATGTGGCTCTATTAGTATAGGAGATACCTGAAAACATATCACACTTTTCATCATAGTGCTTTTACCAATGCATAAAATGCATGGAGAAGTCATTTCGAATGACTGGTCCTCAGTGTTGTGAGAACGATGACTGGTTAAAATTTTTGGTGGTTTCTTGTTCAGTCCATAGGCCTACATCATGTGGCAAACCGGTGAGCATGTGGCTCTATTAGTATAGGAGATACCTGAAAACATATCACACTTTTCATCATAGTGCTTTTACCAATGCATAAAATGCATGGAGAAGTCATTTCGAATGACTGGTCCTCAGTGTTGTGAGAACGATGACTGGTTAAAATTTTTGGTGGTTTCTTGTTCAGTCCATAGGCCTACATCATGTGGCAAACCGGTGAGCATGTGGCTCTATTAGTATAGGAGATACCTGAAAACATATCACACTTTTCATCATAGTGCTTTTACCAATGCATAAAATGCATGGAGAAGTCATTTCGAATGACTGGTCCTCAGTGTTGTGAGAACGATGACTGGTTAAAATTTTTGGTGGTTTCTTGTTCAGTCCATAGGCCTACATCATGTGGCAAACCGGTGAGCATGTGGCTCTATTAGTATAGGAGATACCTGAAAACATATCACACTTTTCATCATAGTGCTTTTACCAATGCATAAAATGCATGGAGAAGTCATTTCGAATGACTGGTCCTCAGTGTTGTGAGAACGATGACTGGTTAAAATTTTTGGTGGTTTCTTGTTCAGTCCATAGGCCTACATCATGTGGCAAACCGGTGAGCATGTGGCTCTATTAGTATAGGAGATACCTGAAAACATATCACACTTTTCATCATAGTGCTTTTACCAATGCATAAAATGCATGGAGAAGTAATTTCGAATGACTGGTCCTCAGTGTTGTGAGAACTATGACTGGTTAAAATTTTTGGTGGTTTCTTGTTCAGTCCATAGGCCTACATCATGTGGCAAACCGGTGAGCATGTGGCTCTATTAGTATAGGAGATACCTGAAAACATATCACACTTTTCATCATAGTGCTTTTACCAATGCATAAAATGCATGGAGAAGTCATTTCGAATGACTGGTCCTCAGTGTTGTGAGAACGATGACTGGTTAAAATTTTTGGTGGTTTCTTGTTCAGTCCATAGGCCTACATCATGTGGCAAACCGGTGAGCATGGGGCTCTATTAGTATAGGAGATACCTGAAAACATATCACACTTTTCATCATAGTGCTTTTACCAATGCATAAAATGCATGGAGAAGTCATTTCGAATGACTGGTCCTCAGTGTTGTGAGAACGATGACTGGTTAAAGTTTTTGGTGGTTTCTTGTTCAGTCCATAGGCCTACATCATGTGGCAAACCGGTGAGCATGTGGCTCTATTAGTATAGGAGATACCTGAAAACATATCACACTTTTCATCATAGTGCTTTTACCAATGCATAAAATGCATGGAGAAGTCATTTCGAATGACTGGTCCTCAGTGTTGTGAGAACGATGACTGGTTAAAATTTTTGGTGGTTTCTTGTTCAGTCCATAGGCCTACATCATGTGGCAAACCGGTGAGCATGTGGCTCTATTAGTATAGGAGATACCTGAAAACATATCACACTTTTCATCATAGTGCTTTTACCAATGCATAAAATGCATGGAGAAGTCATTTCGAATGACTGGTCCTCAGTGTTGTGAGAACGATGACTGGTTAAAATTTTTGGTGGTTTCTTGTTCAGTCCATAGGCCTACATCATGTGGCAAACCGGTGAGCATGTGGCTCTATTAGTATAGGAGATACCTGAAAACATATCACACTTTTCATCATAGTGCTTTTACCAATGCATAAAATGCATGGAGAAGTCATTTCGAATGACTGGTCCTCAGTGTTGTGAGAACGATGACTGGTTAAAATTTTTGGTGGTTTCTTGTTCAGTCCATAGGCCTACATCATGTGGCAAACCGGTGAGCATGTGGCTCTATTAGTATAGGAGATACCTGAAAACATATCACACTTTTCATCATAGTGCTTTTACCAATGCATAAAATGCATGGAGAAGTCATTTCGAATGACTGGTCCTCAGTGTTGTGAGAACGATGACTGGTTAAAATTTTTGGTGGTTTCTTGTTCAGTCCATAGGCCTACATCATGTGGCAAACCGGTGAGCATGTGGCTCTATTAGTATAGGAGATACCTGAAAACATATCACCAATCTAACCCAAGAAGAGGTGCGAAACCGGCTAAATAAGATTAAAATAGATAAATCTCCGGGTCCGGATGGCATACACCCACGAGTACTAAGAGAACTAAGTAATGTAATAGATAAACCATTATTTCTTATTTTTAGTGACTCTATAGCGACAGGGTCTGTTCCGCAGGACTGGCGCATAGCAAATGTGGTGCCAATATTCAAAAAGGGCTCTAAAAGTGAACCTGGAAATTATAGGCCAGTAAGTCTAACCTCTATTGTTGGTAAAATATTTGAAGGGTTTCTGAGGGATGTTATTCTGGATTATCTCAATGAGAATAACTGTTTAACTCCATATCAGCATGGGTTTATGAGAAATCGCTCCTGTCAAACCAATCTAATCAGTTTTTATGAAGAGGTAAGCTATAGGCTGGACCACGGTGAGTCATTGGACGTGGTATATCTCGATTTTTCCAAAGCGTTTGATACCGTGCCGCACAAGAGGTTGGTACACAAAATGAGAATGCTTGGTCTGGGGGAACATGTGTGTAAATGGGTTAGTAACTGGCTTAGTGATAGAAAGCAGAGGGTGGTTATAAATGGTATAGTCTCTAACTGGGTCGCTGTGACCAGTGGGGTACCGCAGGGGTCAGTATTGGGACCTGTTCTCTTCAACATATTCATTAATGATCTGGTAAAAGGTTTACACAGTAAAATATCGATATTTGCAGATGATACAAAACTATGTAAAGCAGTTAATACAAGAGAAGATAGTATTCTGCTACAGATGGATCTGGATAAGTTGGAAACTTGGGCTGAAAGGTGGCAGATGAGGTTTAACAATGATAAATGTAAGGTTATACACATGGGAAGAGGGAATCAATATCACCATTACACACTGAACGGGAAACCACTGGGTAAATCTGACAGGGAGAAGGACTTGGGGATCCTAGTTAATGATAAACTTACCTGGAGCAGCCAGTGCCAGGCAGCAGCTGCCAAGGCAAACAGGATCATGGGGTGCATTAAAAGAGGTCTGGATACACATGATGAGAGCATTATACTGCCTCTGTACAAATCCCTAGTTAGACCGCACATGGAGTACTGTGTCCAGTTTTGGGCACCGGTGCTCAGGAAGGATATAATGGAACTAGAGAGAGTACAAAGGAGGGCAACAAAATTAATAATGGGGATGGGAGAACTACAATACCCAGATAGATTAGCGAAATTAGGATTATTTAGTCTAGAAAAAAGACGACTGAGGGGCGATCTAATAACCATGTATAAGTATATAAGGGGACAATACAAATATCTCGCTGAGGATCTGTTTATACCAAGGAAGGTGACGGGCACAAGGGGGCATTCTTTGCGTCTGGAGGAGAGAAGGTTTTTCCACCAACATAGAAGAGGATTCTTTACTGTTAGGGCAGTGAGAATCTGGAATTGCTTGCCTGAGGAGGTGGTGATGGCGAACTCAGTCGAGGGGTTCAAGAGAGGCCTGGATGTCTTCCTGGAGCAGAACAATATTGTATCATACAATTATTAGGTTCTGTAGAAGGACGTAGATCTGGGTATTTATTATGATGGAATATAGGCTGAACTGGATGGACAAATGTCTTTTTTCGGCCTTACTAACTATGTTACTATGTTACTATGTTACTTTTCATCATAGTGCTTTTACCAATGCATAAAATGCATGGAGAAGTCATTTCGAATGACTGGTCCTCAGTGTTGTGAGAACGATGACTGGTTAAAATTTTTGGTGGTTTCTTGTTCAGTCCATAGGCCTACATCATGTGGCAAACCGGTGAGCATGTGGCTCTATTAGTATAGGAGATACCTGAAAACATATCACACTTTTCATCATAGTGCTTTTACCAATGCATAAAATGCATGGAGAAGTCATTTCGAATGACTGGTCCTCAGTGTTGTGAGAACGATGACTGGTTAAAATTTTTGGTGGTTTCTTGTTCAGTCCATAGGCCTACATCATGTGGCAAACCGGTGAGCATGTGGCTCTATAGTATAGGAGATACCTGAAAACATATCACACTTTTCATCATAGTGCTTTTACCAATGCATAAAATGCATGGAGAAGTCATTTCGAATGACTGGTCCTCAGTGTTGTGAGAACGATGACTGGTTAAAATTTTTGGTGGTTTCTTGTTCAGTCCATAGGCCTACATCATGTGGCAAACCGGTGAGCATGTGGCTCTATTAGTATAGGAGATACCTGAAAACATATCACAATTTTCATCATAGTGCTTTTACCAATGCATAAAATGCATGGAGAAGTCATTTCGAATGACTGGTCCTCAGTGTTGTGAGAACGATGACTGGTTAAAATTTTTGGTGGTTTCTTGTTCAGTCCATAGGCCTACATCATGTGGCAAACCGGTGAGCATGTGGCTCTATTAGTATAGGAGATACCTGAAAACATATCACACTTTTCATCATAGTGCTTTTACCAATGCATAAAATGCATGGAGAAGTCATTTCGAATGACTGGTCCTCAGTGTTGTGAGAACGATGACTGGTTGAAAATTTTTGGTGGTTTCTTGTTCAGTCCATAGGCCTACATCATGTGGCAAACCGGTGAGCATGTGGCTCTATAAGTATAGGAGATACCTGAAAACATATCACACTTTTCATCATAGTGCTTTTACCAATGCATAAAATGCATGGAGAAGTCATTTCGAATGACTGGTCCTCAGTGTTGTGAGAACGATGACTGGTTAAAATTTTTGGTGGTTTCTTGTTCAGTCCATAGGCCTACATCATGTGGCAAACCGGTGAGCATGTGGCTCTATTAGTATAGGAGATACCTGAAAACATATCACACTTTTCATCATAGTGCTTTTACCAATGCATAAAATGCATGGAGAAGTCATTTCGAATGACTGGTCCTCAGTGTTGTGAGAACGATGACTGGTTAAAATTTTTGGTGGTTTCTTGTTCAGTCCATAGGCCTACATCATGTGGCAAACCGGTGAGCATGTGGCTCTATTAGTATAGGAGATACCTGAAAACATATCACACTTTTCATCATAGTGCTTTTACCAATGCATAAAATGCATGGAGAAGTCATTTCGAATGACTGGTCCTCAGTGTTGTGAGAACGATGACTGGATAAAATTTTTGGTGGTTTCTTGTTCAGTCCATAGGCCTACATCATGTGGCAAACCGGTGAGCATGTGGCTCTATTAGTATAGGAGATACCTGAAAACATATCACACTTTTCATCATAGTGCTTTTACCAATGCATAAAATGCATGGAGAAGTCATTTCGAATGACTGGTCCTCAGTGTTGTGAGAACGATGACTGGTTAAAATTTTTGGTGGTTTCTTGTTCAGTCCATAGGCCTACATCATGTGGCAAACCGGTGAGCATGTGGCTCTATTAGTATAGGAGATACCTGAAAACATATCACACTTTTCATCATAGTGCTTTTACCAATGCATAAAATGCATGGAGAAGTCATTTCGAATGACTGGTCCTCAGTGTTGTGAGAACGATGACTGGTTAAAATTTTTGGTGGTTTCTTGTTCAGTCCATAGGCCTACATCATGTGGCAAACCGGTGAGCATGTGGCTCTATTAGTATAGGAGATACCTGAAAACATATCACACTTTTCATCATAGTGCTTTTACCAATGCATAAAATGCATGGAGAAGTAATTTCGAATGACTGGTCCTCAGTGTTGTGAGAACTATGACTGGTTAAAATTTTTGGTGGTTTCTTGTTCAGTCCATAGGCCTACATCATGTGGCAAACCGGTGAGCATGTGGCTCTATTAGTATAGGAGATACCTGAAAACATATCACACTTTTCATCATAGTGCTTTTACCAATGCATAAAATGCATGGAGAAGTCATTTCGAATGACTGGTCCTCAGTGTTGTGAGAACGATGACTGGTTAAAATTTTTGGTGGTTTCTTGTTCAGTCCATAGGCCTACATCATGTGGCAAACCGGTGAGCATGGGGCTCTATTAGTATAGGAGATACCTGAAAACATATCACACTTTTCATCATAGTGCTTTTACCAATGCATAAAATGCATGGAGAAGTCATTTCGAATGACTGGTCCTCAGTGTTGTGAGAACGATGACTGGTTAAAGTTTTTGGTGGTTTCTTGTTCAGTCCATAGGCCTACATCATGTGGCAAACCGGTGAGCATGTGGCTCTATTAGTATAGGAGATACCTGAAAACATATCACACTTTTCATCATAGTGCTTTTACCAATGCATAAAATGCATGGAGAAGTCATTTCGAATGACTGGTCCTCAGTGTTGTGAGAACGATGACTGGTTAAAATTTTTGGTGGTTTCTTGTTCAGTCCATAGGCCTACATCATGTGGCAAACCGGTGAGCATGTGGCTCTATTAGTATAGGAGATACCTGAAAACATATCACACTTTTCATCATAGTGCTTTTACCAATGCATAAAATGCATGGAGAAGTCATTTCGAATGACTGGTCCTCAGTGTTGTGAGTACGATGACTGGTTAAAATTTTTGGTGGTTTCTTGTTCAGTCCATAGGCCTACATCATGTGGCAAACCGGTGAGCATGTGGCTCTATTAGTATAGGAGATACCTGAAAACATATCACACTTTTCATCATAGTGCTTTTACCAATGCATAAAATGCATGGAGAAGTCATTTCGAATGACTGGTCCTCAGTGTTGTGAGAACGATGACTGGTTAAAATTTTTGGTGGTTTCTTGTTCAGTCCATAGGCCTACATCATGTGGCAAACCGGTGAGCATGTGGCTCTATTAGTATAGGAGATACCTGAAAACATATCACACTTTTCATCATAGTGCTTTTACCAATGCATAAAATGCATGGAGAAGTCATTTCGAATGACTGGTCCTCAGTGTTGTGAGAACGATGACTGGTTAAAATTTTTGGTGGTTTCTTGTTCAGTCCATAGGCCTACATCATGTGGCAAACCGGTGAGCATGTGGCTCTATTAGTATAGGAGATACCTGAAAACATATCACACTTTTCATCATAGTGCTTTTACCAATGCATAAAATGCATGGAGAAGTCATTTCGAATGACTGGTCCTCAGTGTTGTGAGAACGATGACTGGTTAAAATTTTTGGTGGTTTCTTGTTCAGTCCATAGGCCTACATCATGTGGCAAACCGGTGAGCATGTGGCTCTATTAGTATAGGAGATACCTGAAAACATATCACACTTTTCATCATAGTGCTTTTACCAATGCATAAAATGCATGGAGAAGTCATTTCGAATGACTGGTCCTCAGTGTTGTGAGAACGATGACTGGTTAAAATTTTTGGTGGTTTCTTGTTCAGTCCATAGGCCTACATCATGTGGCAAACCGGTGAGCATGTGGCTCTATTAGTATAGGAGATACCTGAAAACATATCACACTTTTCATCATAGTGCTTTTACCAATGCATAAAATGCATGGAGAAGTCATTTCGAATGACTGGTCCTCAGTGTTGTGAGAACGATGACTGGTTAAAATTTTTGGTGGTTTCTTGTTCAGTCCATAGGCCTACATCATGTGGCAAACCGGTGAGCATGTGGCTCTATTAGTATAGGAGATACCTGAAAACATATCACAATTTTCATCATAGTGCTTTTACCAATGCATAAAATGCATGGAGAAGTCATTTCGAATGACTGGTCCTCAGTGTTGTGAGAACGATGACTGGTTAAAATTTTTGGTGGTTTCTTGTTCAGTCCATAGGCCTACATCATGTGGCAAACCGGTGAGCATGTGGCTCTATTAGTATAGGAGATACCTGAAAACATATCACACTTTTCATCATAGTGCTTTTACCAATGCATAAAATGCATGGAGAAGTCATTTCGAATGACTGGTCCTCAGTGTTGTGAGAACGATGACTGGTTGAAAATTTTTGGTGGTTTCTTGTTCAGTCCATAGGCCTACATCATGTGGCAAACCGGTGAGCATGTGGCTCTATTAGTATAGGAGATACCTGAAAACATATCACACTTTTCATCATAGTGCTTTTACCAATGCATAAAATGCATGGAGAAGTCATTTCGAATGACTGGTCCTCAGTGTTGTGAGAACGATGACTGGTTAAAATTTTTGGTGGTTTCTTGTTCAGTCCATAGGCCTACATCATGTGGCAAACCGGTGAGCATGTGGCTCTATTAGTATAGGAGATACCTGAAAACATATCACACTTTTCATCATAGTGCTTTTACCAATGCATAAAATGCATGGAGAAGTCATTTCGAATGACTGGTCCTCAGTGTTGTGAGAACGATGACTGGTTAAAATTTTTGGTGGTTTCTTGTTCAGTCCATAGGCCTACATCATGTGGCAAACCGGTGAGCATGTGGCTCTATTAGTATAGGAGATACCTGAAAACATATCACACTTTTCATCATAGTGCTTTTACCAATGCATAAAATGCATGGAGAAGTCATTTCGAATGACTGGTCCTCAGTGTTGTGAGAACGATGACTGGATAAAATTTTTGGTGGTTTCTTGTTCAGTCCATAGGCCTACATCATGTGGCAAACCGGTGAGCATGTGGCTCTATTAGTATAGGAGATACCTGAAAACATATCACACTTTTCATCATAGTGCTTTTACCAATGCATAAAATGCATGGAGAAGTCATTTCGAATGACTGGTCCTCAGTGTTGTGAGAACGATGACTGGTTAAAATTTTTGGTGGTTTCTTGTTCAGTCCATAGGCCTACATCATGTGGCAAACCGGTGAGCATGTGGCTCTATTAGTATAGGAGATACCTGAAAACATATCACACTTTTCATCATAGTGCTTTTACCAATGCATAAAATGCATGGAGAAGTCATTTCGAATGACTGGTCCTCAGTGTTGTGAGAACGATGACTGGTTAAAATTTTTGGTGGTTTCTTGTTCAGTCCATAGGCCTACATCATGTGGCAAACCGGTGAGCATGTGGCTCTATTAGTATAGGAGATACCTGAAAACATATCACACTTTTCATCATAGTGCTTTTACCAATGCATAAAATGCATGTAGAAGTAATTTCGAATGACTGGTCCTCAGTGTTGTGAGAACTATGACTGGTTAAAATTTTTGGTGGTTTCTTGTTCAGTCCATAGGCCTACATCATGTGGCAAACCGGTGAGCATGTGGCTCTATTAGTATAGGAGATACCTGAAAACATATCACACTTTTCATCATAGTGCTTTTACCAATGCATAAAATGCATGGAGAAGTCATTTCGAATGACTGGTCCTCAGTGTTGTGAGAACGATGACTGGTTAAAATTTTTGGTGGTTTCTTGTTCAGTCCATAGGCCTACATCATGTGGCAAACCGGTGAGCATGTGGCTCTATTAGTATAGGAGATACCTGAAAACATATCACACTTTTCATCATAGTGCTTTTACCAATGCATAAAATGCATGGAGAAGTCATTTCGAATGACTGGTCCTCAGTGTTGTGAGAACGATGACTGGTTAAAGTTTTTGGTGGTTTCTTGTTCAGTCCATAGGCCTACATCATGTGGCAAACCGGTGAGCATGTGGCTCTATTAGTATAGGAGATACCTGAAAACATATCACACTTTTCATCATAGTGCTTTTACCAATGCATAAAATGCATGGAGAAGTCATTTCGAATGACTGGTCCTCAGTGTTGTGAGAACGATGACTGGTTAAAATTTTTGGTGGTTTCTTGTTCAGTCCATAGGCCTACATCATGTGGCAAAACGGTGAGCATGTGGCTCTATTAGTATAGGAGATACCTGAAAACATATCACACTTTTCATCATAGTGCTTTTACCAATGCATAAAATGCATGGAGAAGTCATTTCGAATGACTGGTCCTCAGTGTTGTGAGTACGATGACTGGTTAAAATTTTTGGTGGTTTCTTGTTCAGTCCATAGGCCTACATCATGTGGCAAACCGGTGAGCATGTGGCTCTATTAGTATAGGAGATACCTGAAAACATATCACACTTTTCATCATAGTGCTTTTACCAATGCATAAAATGCATGGAGAAGTCATTTCGAATGACTGGTCCTCAGTGTTGTGAGAACGATGACTGGTTAAAATTTTTGGTGGTTTCTTGTTCAGTCCATAGGCCTACATCATGTGGCAAACCGGTGAGCATGTGGCTCTATTAGTATAGGAGATACCTGAAAACATATCACACTTTTCATCATAGTGCTTTTACCAATGCATAAAATGCATGGAGAAGTCATTTCGAATGACTGGTCCTCAGTGTTGTGAGAACGATGACTGGTTAAAGTTTTTGGTGGTTTCTTGTTCAGTCCATAGGCCTACATCATGTGGCAAACCGGTGAGCATGTGGCTCTATTAGTATAGGAGATACCTGAAAACATATCACACTTTTCATCATAGTGCTTTTACCAATGCATAAAATGCATGGAGAAGTCATTTCGAATGACTGGTCCTCAGTGTTGTGAGAACGATGACTGGTTAAAATTTTTGGTGGTTTCTTGTTCAGTCCATAGGCCTACATCATGTGGCAAAACGGTGAGCATGTGGCTCTATTAGTATAGGAGATACCTGAAAACATATCACACTTTTCATCATAGTGCTTTTACCAATGCATAAAATGCATGGAGAAGTCATTTCGAATGACTGGTCCTCAGTGTTGTGAGAACGATGACTGGTTAAAATTTTTGGTGGTTTCTTGTTCAGTCCATAGGCCTACATCATGTGGCAAACCGGTGAGCATGTGGCTCTATTAGTATAGGAGATACCTGAAAACATATCACACTTTTCATCATAGTGCTTTTACCAATGCATAAAATGCATGGAGAAGTCATTTCGAATGACTGGTCCTCAGTGTTGTGAGAACGATGACTGGTTAAAATTTTTGGTGGTTTCTTGTTCAGTCCATAGGCCTACATCATGTGGCAAACTGGTGAGCATGTGGCTCTATTAGTATAGGAGATACCTGAAAACATATCACACTTTTCATCATAGTGCTTTTACCAATGCATAAAATGCATGGAGAAGTCATTTCGAATGACTGGTCCTCAGTCTTGTGAGAACGATGACTGGTTAAAATTTTTGGTGGTTTCTTGTTCAGTCCATAGGCCTACATCATGTGGCAAACCTGTGAGCATGTGGCTCTATTAGTATAGGAGATACCTGAAAACATATCACACTTTTCATCATAGTGCTTTTACCAATGCATAAAATGCATGGAGAAGTCATTTCGAATGACTGGTCTTCAGTGTTGTGAGAACGATGACTGGTTAAAATTTTTGGTGGTTTCTTGTTCAGTCCATAGGCCTACATCATGTGGCAAACCGGTGAGCATGTGGCTCTATTAGTATAGGAGATACCTGAAAACATATCACACTTTTCATCATAGTGCTTTTACCAATGCATAAAATGCATGGAGAAGTCATTTCGAATGACTGGTCCTCAGTGTTGTGAGAACGATGACTGGTTAAAATTTTTGGTGGCTTCTTGTTCAGTCCATAGGCCTACATCATGTGGCAAACCGGTGAGCATGTGGCTCTATTAGTATAGGAGATACCTGAAAACATATCACACTTTTCATCATAGTGCTTTTACCAATGCATAAAATGCATGGAGAAGTCATTTCGAATGACTGGTCCTCAGTGTTGTGAGAACGATGACTGGTTAAAATTTTTGGTGGTTTCTTGTTCAGTCCATAGGCCTACATCATGTGGCAAACCGGTGAGCATGTGGCTCTATTAGTATAGGAGATACCTGAAAACATATCACACTTTTCATCATAGTGCTTTTACCAATGCATAAAATGCATGGAGAAGTCATTTCGAATGACTGGTCCTCAGTGTTGTGAGAACGATGACTGGTTAAAATTTTTGGTGGTTTCTTGTTCAGTCCATAGGCCTACATCATGTGGCAAACCGGTGAGCATGTGGCTCTATTAGTATAGGAGATACCTGAAAACATATCACACTTTTCATCATAGTGCTTTTACCAATGCATAAAATGCATGGAGAAGTCATTTCGAATGACTGGTCCTCAGTGTTGTGAGAACGATGACTGGTTAAAATTTTTGGTGGTTTCTTGTTCAGTCCATAGGCCTACATCATGTGGCAAACCGGTGAGCATGTGGCTCTATTAGTATAGGAGATACCTGAAAACATATCACACTTTTCATCATAGTGCTTTTACCAATGCATAAAATGCATGGAGAAGTCATTTCGAATGACTGGTCCTCAGTGTTGTGAGAACGATGACTGGTTAAAATTTTTGGTGGTTTCTTGTTCAGTCCATAGGCCTACATCATGTGGCAAACCGGTGAGCATGTGGCTCTATTAGTATAGGAGATACCTGAAAACATATCACACTTTTCATCATAGTGCTTTTACCAATGCATAAAATGCATGGAGAAGTCATTTCGAATGACTGGTCCTCAGTGTTGTGAGAACGATGACTGGTTAAAATTTTTGGTGGTTTCTTGTTCAGTCCATAGGCCTACATCATGTGGCAAACCGGTGAGCATGTGGCTCTATTAGTATAGGAGATTCCTGAAAACATATCACACTTTTCATCATAGTGCTTTTACCAATGCATAAAATGCATGGAGAAGTCATTTCGAATGACTGGTCCTCAGTGTTGTGAGAACGATGACTGGTTAAAATTTTTGGTGGTTTCTTGTTCAGTCCATAGGCCTACATTATGTGGCAAACCGGTGAGCATGTGGCTCTATTAGTATAGGAGATACCTGAAAACATATCACACTTTTCATCATAGTGCTTTTACCAATGCATAAAATGCATGGAGAAGTCATTTCGAATGACTGGTCCTCAGTGTTGTGAGAACGATGACTGGTTAAAATTTTTGGTGGTTTCTTGTTCAGTCCATAGGCCTACATCATGTGGCAAACCGGTGAGCATGTGGCTCTATTAGTATAGGAGATACCTGAAAACATATCACACTTTTCATCATAGTGCTTTTACCAATGCATAAAATGCATGGAGAAGTCATTTTGAATGACTGGTCCTCAGTGTTGTGAGAACGATGACTGGTTAAAATTTTTGGTGGTTTCTTGTTCAGTCCATAGGCCTACATCATGTGGCAAACCGGTGAGCATGTGGCTCTATTAGTATTGGAGATACCTGAAAACATATCACACTTTTCATCATAGTGCTTTTACCAATGCATAAAATGCATGGAGAAGTCATTTCGAATGACTAGTCCTCAGTGTTGTGAGAACGATGACTGGTTAAAATTTTTGGTGGTTTCTTGTTCAGTCCATAGGCCTACATCATGTGGCAAACCGGTGAGCATGTGGCTCTATTAGTATAGGAGATACCTGAAAACATCACACTTTTCATCATAGTGCTTTTACCAATGCATAAAATGCATGGAGAAGTCATTTCGAATGACTGGTCCTCAGTGTTGTGAGAACGATGACTGGTTAAAATTTTTGGTGGTTTCTTGTTCAGTCCATAGGCCTACATCATGTGGCAAACCGGTGAGCATGTGGCTCTATTAGTATAGGAGATACCTGAAAACATCACACTTATCATCATAGTGCTTTTACCAATGCATAAAATGCATGGAGAAGTCATTTCGAATGACTGGTCCTCAGTGTTGTGAGAACGATGACTGGTTAAAATTTTTGGTGGTTTCTTGTTCAGTCCATAGGCCTACATCATGTGGCAAACCGGTGAGCATGTGGCTCTATTAGTATAGGAGATACCTGAAAACATATCACACTTTTCATCATAGTGCTTTTACCAATGCATAAAATACATGGAGAAGTCATTTCGAATGACTGGTCCTCAGTGTTGTGAGAACGATGACTGGTTAAAATTTTTGGTGGTTTCTTGTTCAGTCCATAGGCCTACATTATGTGGCAAACCGGTGAGCATGTGGCTCTATTAGTATAGGAGATACCTGAAAACATATCACACTTTTCATCATAGTGCTTTTACCAATGCATAAAATGCATGGAGAAGTCATTTCGAATGACTGGTCCTCAGTGTTGTGAGAACGATGACTGGTTAAAATTTTTGGTGGTTTCTTGTTCAGTCCATAGGCCTACATCATGTGGCAAACCGGTGAGCATGTGGCTCTATTAGTATAGGAGATACCTGAAAACATATCACACTTTTCATCATAGTGCTTTTACCACTGCATAAAATGCATGGAGAAGTCATTTCGAATGACTGGTCCTCAGTGTTGTGAGAACGATGACTGGTTAAAATTTTTGGTGGTTTCTTGTTCAGTCCATAGGCCTACATCATGTGGCAAACCGGTGAGCATGTGGCTCTATTAGTATTGGAGATACCTGAAAACATATCACACTTTTCATCATAGTGCTTTTACCAATGCATAAAATGCATGGAGAAGTCATTTCGAATGACTAGTCCTCAGTGTTGTGAGAACGATGACTGGTTAAAATTTTTGGTGGTTTCTTGTTCAGTCCATAGGCCTACATCATGTGGCAAACCGGTGAGCATGTGGCTCTATTAGTATAGGAGATACCTGAAAACATCACACTTTTCATCATAGTGCTTTTACCAATGCATAAAATGCATGGAGAAGTCATTTCGAATGACTGGTCCTCAGTGTTGTGAGAACGATGACTGGTTAAAATTTTTGGTGGTTTCTTGTTCAGTCCATAGGCCTACATCATGTGGCAAACCGGTGAGCATGTGGCTCTATTAGTATAGGAGATACCTGAAAACATATCACACTTTTCATCATAGTGCTTTTACCAATGCATAAAATGCATGGAGAAGTCATTTCGAATGACTGGTCCTCAGTGTTGTGAGAACGATGACTGGTTAAAATTTTTGGTGGTTTCTTGTTCAGTCCATAGGCCTACATTATGTGGCAATCCGGTGAGCATGTGGCTCTATTAGTATAGGAGATACCTGAAAACAT
Organism: Ranitomeya imitator; assembly: GCF_032444005.1. Classification (NCBI taxonomy): domain Eukaryota; kingdom Metazoa; phylum Chordata; class Amphibia; order Anura; family Dendrobatidae; genus Ranitomeya; species Ranitomeya imitator. The sequence continues at coordinate 166,188 of NW_027194064.1, forward strand.
ATCACACTTTTCATCATAGTGCTTTTACCAATGCATAAAATGCATGGAGAAGTCATTTCGAATGACTGGTCCTCAGTGTTGTGAGAACGATGACTGGTTAAAATTTTTGGTGGTTTCTTGTTCAGTCCATAGGCCTACATCATGTGGCAAACCGGTGAGCATGTGGCTCTATTAGTATAGGAGATACCTGAAAACATCACACTTTTCATCATAGTGCTTTTACCAATGCATAAAATGCATGGAGAAGTCATTTCGAATGACTGGTCCTCAGTGTTGTGAGAACGATGACTGGTTAAAATTTTTGGTGGTTTCTTGTTCAGTCCATAGGCCTACATCATGTGGCAAACCGGTGAGCATGTGGCTCTATTAGTATAGGAGATACCTGAAAACATCACACTTATCATCATAGTGCTTTTACCAATGCATAAAATGCATGGAGAAGTCATTTCGAATGACTGGTCCTCAGTGTTGTGAGAACGATGACTGGTTAAAATTTTTGGTGGTTTCTTGTTCAGTCCATAGGCCTACATCATGTGGCAAACCGGTGAGCATGTGGCTCTATTAGTATAGGAGATACCTGAAAACATATCACACTTTTCATCATAGTGCTTTTACCAATGCATAAAATGCATGGAGAAGTCATTTCGAATGACTGGTCCTCAGTGTTGTGAGAACGATGACTGGTTAAAATTTTTGGTGGTTTCTTGTTCAGTCCATAGGCCTACATTATGTGGCAAACCGGTGAGCATGTGGCTCTATTAGTATAGGAGATACCTGAAAACATATCACACTTTTCATCATAGTGCTTTTACCAATGCATAAAATGCATGGAGAAGTCATTTCGAATGACTGGTCCTCAGTGTTGTGAGAACGATGACTGGTTAAAATTTTTGGTGGTTTCTTGTTCAGTCCATAGGCCTACATCATGTGGCAAACCGGTGAGCATGTGGCTCTATTAGTATAGGAGATACCTGAAAACATCACACTTTTCATCATAGTGCTTTTACCAATGCATAAAATGCATGGAGAAGTCATTTCGAATGACTGGTCCTCAGTGTTGTGAGAACGATGACTGGTTAAAATTTTTGGTGGTTTCTTGTTCAGTCCATAGGCCTACATCATGTGGCAAACCGGTGAGCATGTGGCTCTATTAGTATAGGAGATACCTGAAAACATATCACACTTTTCATCATAGTGCTTTTACCAATGCATAAAATGCATGGAGAAGTCATTTCGAATGACTGGTCCTCAGTGTTGTGAGAACGATGACTGGTTAAAATTTTTGGTGGTTTCTTGTTCAGTCCATAGGCCTACATTATGTGGCAAACCGGTGAGCATGTGGCTCTATTAGTATAGGAGATACCTGAAAACATATCACACTTTTCATCATAGTGCTTTTACCAATGCATAAAATGCATGGAGAAGTCATTTCGAATGACTGGTCCTCAGTGTTGTGAGAACGATGACTGGTTAAAATTTTTGGTGGTTTCTTGTTCAGTCCATAGGCCTACATCATGTGGCAAACCGGTGAGCATGTGGCTCTATTAGTATAGGAGATACCTGAAAACATATCACACTTTTCATCATAGTGCTTTTACCAATGCATAAAATGCATGGAGAAGTCATTTCGAATGACTGGTCCTCAGTGTTGTGAGAACGATGACTGGTTAAAATTTTTGGTGGTTTCATGTTCAGTCGATAGGCCTACATCATGTGGCAAACCGGTGGGCATGTGGCTCTATTAGTATAGGAGATACCTGAAAAAATATCTCACTTTTCATCATAGTGCTTTTACCAATGCATAAAATGCATGGAGAAGTCATTTCGAATGACTGGTCCTCAGTGTTGTGAGAACGATGACTGGTAAAATTTTTGGTGGTTTCTTGTTCAGTCCATAGGCCTACATCATGTGGCAAACCGGTGAGCATGTGGCTCTATTAGTATAGGACATACCTGAAAACATATCACACTTTTCATCATAGTGCTTTTACCAATGCATAAAATGCATGGAGAAGTCATTTCGAATGACTGGTCCTCAGTGTTGTGAGAACGATGACTGGTTAAAATTTTTGGTGGTTTCTTGTTCAGTCCATAGGCCTACATTATGTGGCAAACCGGTGAGCATGTGGCTCTATTAGTATAGGAGATACCTGAAAACATATCACACTTTTCATCATAGTGCTTTTACCAATGCATAAAATGCATGGAGAAGTCATTTCGAATGACTGGTCCTCAGTGTTGTGAGAACGATGACTGGTTAAAATTTTTGGTGGTTTCTTGTTCAGTCCATAGGCCTACATCATGTGGCAAACCGGTGAGCATGTGGCTCTATTAGTATAGGAGATACCTGAAAACATATCACACTTTTCATCATAGTGCTTTTACCAATGCATAAAATGCATGGAGAAGTCATTTCGAATGACTGGTCCTCAGTGTTGTGAGAACGATGACTGGTTAAAATTTTTGGTGGTTTCTTGTTCAGTCCATAGGCCTACATTATGTGGCAAACCGGTGAGCATGTGGCTCTATTAGTATAGGAGATACCTGAAAACATATCACACTTTTCATCATAGTGCTTTTACCAATGCATAAAATGCATGGAGAAGTCATTTCGAATGACTGGTCCTCAGTGTTGTGAGAACGATGACTGGTTAAAATTTTTGGTGGTTTCTTGTTCAGTCCATAGGCCTACATCATGTGGCAAACCGGTGAGCATGTGGCTCTATTAGTATAGGAGATACCTGAAAACATCACACTTTTCATCATAGTGCTTTTACCAATGCATAAAATGCATGGAGAAGTCATTTCGAATGACTGGTCCTCAGTGTTGTGAGAACGATGACTGGTTAAAATTTTTGGTGGTTTCTTGTTCAGTCCATAGGCCTACATCATGTGGCAAACCGGTGAGCATGTGGCTCTATTAGTATAGGAGATACCTGAAAACATCACACTTTTCATCATAGTGCTTTTACCAATGCATAAAATGCATGGAGAAGTCATTTCGAATGACTGGTCCTCAGTGTTGTGAGAACGATGACTGGTTAAAATTTTTGGTGGTTTCTTGTTCAGTCCATAGGCCTACATCATGTGGCAAACCGGTGAGCATGTGGCTCTATTAGTATAGGAGATACCTGAAAACATATCACACTTTTCATCATAGTGCTTTTACCAATGCATAAAATGCATGGAGAAGTCATTTCGAATGACTGGTCCTCAGTGTTGTGAGAACGATGACTGGTTAAAATTTTTGGTGGTTTCTTGTTCAGTCCATAGGCCTACATTATGTGGCAAACCGGTGAGCATGTGGCTCTATTAGTATAGGAGATACCTGAAAACATATCACACTTTTCATCATAGTGCTTTTACCAATGCATAAAATGCATGGAGAAGTCATTTCGAATGACTGGTCCTCAGTGTTGTGAGAACGATGACTGGTTAAAATTTTTGGTGGTTTCTTGTTCAGTCCATAGGCCTACATCATGTGGCAAACCGGTGAGCATGTGGCTCTATTAGTATAGGAGATACCTGAAAACATATCACACTTTTCATCATAGTGCTTTTACCAATGCATAAAATGCATGGAGAAGTCATTTCGAATGACTGGTCCTCAGTGTTGTGAGAACGATGACTGGTTAAAATTTTTGGTGGTTTCATGTTCAGTCGATAGGCCTACATCATGTGGCAAACCGGTGGGCATGTGGCTCTATTAGTATAGGAGATACCTGAAAAAATATCTCACTTTTCATCATAGTGCTTTTACCAATGCATAAAATGCATGGAGAAGTCATTTCGAATGACTGGTCCTCAGTGTTGTGAGAACGATGACTGGTAAAATTTTTGGTGGTTTCTTGTTCAGTCCATAGGCCTACATCATGTGGCAAACCGGTGAGCATGTGGCTCTATTAGTATAGGACATACCTGAAAACATATCACACTTTTCATCATAGTGCTTTTACCAATGCATAAAATGCATGGAGAAGTCATTTCGAATGACTGGTCCTCAGTGTTGTGAGAACGATGACTGGTTAAAATTTTTGGTGGTTTCTTGTTCAGTCCATAGGCCTACATTATGTGGCAAACCGGTGAGCATGTGGCTCTATTAGTATAGGAGATACCTGAAAACATATCACACTTTTCATCATAGTGCTTTTACCAATGCATAAAATGCATGGAGAAGTCATTTCGAATGACTGGTCCTCAGTGTTGTGAGAACGATGACTACTTAAAATTTTTGGTGGTTTCTTGTTCAGTCCATAGGCCTACATCATGTGGCAAACCGGTGAGCATGTGGCTCTATTAGTATAGGAGATACCTGAAAACATATCACACTTTTCATCATAGTGCTTTTACCAATGCATAAAATGCATGGAGAAGTCATTTCGAATGACTGGTCCTCAGTGTTGTGAGAACGATGACTGGTTAAAATTTTTGGTGGTTTCTTGTTCAGTCCATAGGCCTACATTATGTGGCAAACCGGTGAGCATGTGGCTCTATTAGTATAGGAGATACCTGAAAACATATCACACTTTTCATCATAGTGCTTTTACCAATGCATAAAATGCATGGAGAAGTCATTTCGAATGACTGGTCCTCAGTGTTGTGAGAACGATGACTGGTTAAAATTTTTGGTGGTTTCTTGTTCAGTCCATAGGCCTACATCATGTGGCAAACCGGTGAGCATGTGGCTCTATTAGTATAGGAGATACCTGAAAACATCACACTTTTCATCATAGTGCTTTTACCAATGCATAAAATGCATGGAGAAGTCATTTCGAATGACTGGTCCTCAGTGTTGTGAGAACGATGACTGGTTAAAATTTTTGGTGGTTTCTTGTTCAGTCCATAGGCCTACATCATGTGGCAAACCGGTGAGCATGTGGCTCTATTAGTATAGGAGATACCTGAAAACATCACACTTATCATCATAGTGCTTTTACCAATGCATAAAATGCATGGAGAAGTCATTTCGAATGACTGGTCCTCAGTGTTGTGAGAACGATGACTGGTTAAAATTTTTGGTGGTTTCTTGTTCAGTCCATAGGCCTACATCATGTGGCAAACCGGTGAGCATGTGGCTCTATTAGTATAGGAGATACCTGAAAACATATCACACTTTTCATCATAGTGCTTTTACCAATGCATAAAATGCATGGAGAAGTCATTTCGAATGACTGGTCCTCAGTGTTGTGAGAACGATGACTGGTTAAAATTTTTGGTGGTTTCTTGTTCAGTCCATAGGCCTACATCATGTGGCAAACCGGTGAGCATGTGGCTCTATTAGTATAGGAGATACCTGAAAACATATCACACTTTTTATCATAGTGCTTTTACCAATGCATAAAATGCATGGAGAAGTCATTTCGAATGACTGGTCCTCAGTGTTGTGAGAACGATGACTGGTTAAAATTTTTGGTGGTTTCTTGTTCAGTCCATAGGCCTACATCATGTGGCAAACCGGTGAGCATGTGGCTCTATTAGTATTGGAGATACCTGAAAACATATCACACTTTTCATCATAGTGCTTTTACCAATGCATAAAATGCATGGAGAAGTCATTTCGAATGACTGGTCCTCAGTGTTGTGAGAACGATGACTGGTTAAAATTTTTGGTGGTTTCTTGTTCAGTCCATAGGCCTACATCATGTGGCAAACCGGTGAGCATGTGGCTCTATTAGTATAGGAGATACCTGAAAACATCACACTTTTCATCATAGTGCTTTTACCAATGCATAAAATGCATGGAGAAGTCATTTCGAATGACTGGTCCTCAGTGTTGTGAGAACGATGACTGGTTAAAATTTTTGGTGGTTTCTTGTTCAGTCCATAGGCCTACATCATGTGGCAAACCGGTGAGCATGTGGCTCTATTAGTATAGGAGATACCTGAAAACATCACACTTATCATCATAGTGCTTTTACCAATGCATAAAATGCATGGAGAAGTCATTTCGAATGACTGGTCCTCAGTGTTGTGAGAACGATGACTGGTTAAAATTTTTGGTGGTTTCTTGTTCAGTCCATAGGCCTACATCATGTGGCAAACCGGTGAGCATGTGGCTCTATTAGTATAGGAGATACCTGAAAACATATCACACTTTTCATCATAGTGCTTTTACCAATGCATAAAATGCATGGAGAAGTCATTTCGAATGACTGGTCCTCAGTGTTGTGAGAACGATGACTGGTTAAAATTTTTGGTGGTTTCTTGTTCAGTCCATAGGCCTACATTATGTGGCAAACCGGTGAGCATGTGGCTCTATTAGTATAGGAGATACCTGAAAACATATCACACTTTTCATCATAGTGCATTTACCAATGCATAAAATGCATGGAGAAGTCATTTCGAATGACTGGTCCTCAGTGTTGTGAGAACGATGACTGGTTAAAATTTTTGGTGGTTTCTTGTTCAGTCCATAGGCCTACATCATGTGGCAAACCGGTGAGCATGTGGCTCTATTAGTATAGGAGATACCTGAAAACATCACACTTTTCATCATAGTGCTTTTACCAATGCATAAAATGCATGGAGAAGTCATTTCGAATGACTGGTCCTCAGTGTTGTGAGAACGATGACTGGTTAAAATTTTTGGTGGTTTCTTGTTCAGTCCATAGGCCTACATCATGTGGCAAACCGGTGAGCATGTGGCAATATTAGTATAGGAGATACCTGAAAACATATCACACTTTTCATCATAGTGCTTTTACCAATGCATAAAATGCATGGAGAAGTCATTTCGAATGACTGGTCCTCAGTGTTGTGAGAACGATGACTGGTTAAAATTTTTGGTGGTTTCTTGTTCAGTCCATAGGCCTACATTATGTGGCAAACCGGTGAGCATGTGGCTCTATTAGTATAGGAGATACCTGAAAACATATCACACTTTTCATCATAGTGCTTTTACCAATGCATAAAATGCATGGAGAAGTCATTTCGAATGACTGGTCCTCAGTGTTGTGAGAACGATGACTGGTTAAAATTTTTGGTGGTTTCTTGTTCAGTCCATAGGCCTACATCATGTGGCAAACCGGTGAGCATGTGGCTCTATTAGTATAGGAGATACCTGAAAACATATCACACTTTTCATCATAGTGCTTTTACCAATGCATAAAATGCATGGAGAAGTCATTTCGAATGACTGGTCCTCAGTGTTGTGAGAACGATGACTGGTTAAAATTTTTGGTGGTTTCATGTTCAGTCCATAGGCCTACATCATGTGGCAAACCGGTGGGCATGTGGCTCTATTAGTATAGGAGATACCTGAAAACATATCTCACTTTTCATCATAGTGCTTTTACCAATGCATAAAATGCATGGAGAAGTCATTTCGAATGACTGGTCCTCAGTGTTGTGAGAACGATGACTGGTAAAATTTTTGGTGGTTTCTTGTTCAGTCCATAGGCCTACATCATGTGGCAAACCGGTGAGCATGTGGCTCTATTAGTATAGGACATACCTGAAAACATATCACACTTTTCATCATAGTGCTTTTACCAATGCATAAAATGCATGGAGAAGTCATTTCGAATGACTGGTCCTCAGTGTTGTGAGAACGATGACTGGTTAAAATTTTTGGTGGTTTCTTGTTCAGTCCATAGGCCTACATTATGTGGCAAACCGGTGAGCATGTGGCTCTATTAGTATAGGAGATACCTGAAAACATATCACACTTTTCATCATAGTGCTTTTACCAATGCATAAAATGCATGGAGAAGTCATTTCGAATGACTGGTCCTCAGTGTTGTGAGAACGATGACTGGTTAAAATTTTTGGTGGTTTCTTGTTCAGTCCATAGGCCTACTTCATGTGGCAAACCGGTGAGCATGTGGCTCTATTAGTATAGGAGATACCTGAAAACATATCACAATTTTCATCATAGTGCTTTTACCAATGCATAAAATGCATGGAGAAGTCATTTCGAATGACTGGTCCTCAGTGTTGTGAGAACGATGACTGGTTAAAATTTTTGGTGGTTTCTTGTTCAGTCCATAGGCCTACATCATGTGGCAAACCGGTGAGCATGTGGCTCTATTAGTATAGGAGATACCTGAAAACATATCACACTTTTCAATCATAGTGCTTTTACCAATGCATAAAATGCATGGAGAAGTCATTTCGAATGACTGGTCCTCAGTGTTGTGAGAACGATGACTGGTTAAAATTTTTGGTGGTTTCTTGTTCAGTCCATAGGCCTACATCATGTGGCAAACCGGTGAGCATGTGGCTCTATTAGTATAGGAGATACCTGAAAACATATCACACTTTTCATCATAGTGCTTTTACCAATGCATAAAATGCATGGAGAAGTCATTTCGAATGACTGGTCCTCAGTGTTGTGAGAACGATGACTGGTTAAAATTTTTGGTGGTTTCTTGTTCAGTCCATAGGCCTACATCATGTGGCAAACCGGTGAGCATGTGGCTCTATTAGTATAGGAGATACCTGAAAACATATCACACTTTTCAATCATAGTGCTTTTACCAATGCATAAAATGCATGGAGAAGTCATTTCGAATGACTGGTCCTCAGTGTTGTGAGAACGATGACTGGTTAAAATTTTTGGTGGTTTCTTGTTCAGTCCATAGGCCTACATCATGTGGCAAACCGGTGAGCATGTGGCTCTATTAGTATAGGAGATACCTGAAAACATCACACTTTTCATCATAGTGCTTTTACCAATGCATAAAATGCATGGAGAAGTCATTTCGAATGACTGGTCCTCAGTGTTGTGAGAACGATGACTGGTTAAAATTTTTGGTGGTTTCTTGTTCAGTCCATAGGCCTACATCATGTGGCAAACCGGTGAGCATGTGGCTCTATTAGTATAGGAGATACCTGAAAACATCACACTTATCATCATAGTGCTTTTACCAATGCATAAAATGCATGGAGAAGTCATTTCGAATGACTGGTCCTCAGTGTTGTGAGAACGATGACTGGTTAAAATTTTTGGTGGTTTCTTGTTCAGTCCATAGGCCTACATCATGTGGCAAACCGGTGAGCATGTGGCTCTATTAGTATAGGAGATACCTGAAAACATATCACACTTTTCATCATAGTGCTTTTACCAATGCATAAAATGCATGGAGAAGTCATTTCGAATGACTGGTCCTCAGTGTTGTGAGAACGATGACTGGTTAAAATTTTTGGTGGTTTCTTGTTCAGTCCATAGGCCTACATCATGTGGCAAACCGGTGAGCATGTGGCTCTATTAGTATAGGAGATACCTGAAAACATATCACACTTTTTATCATAGTGCTTTTACCAATGCATAAAATGCATGGAGAAGTCATTTCGAATGACTGGTCCTCAGTGTTGTGAGAACGATGACTGGTTAAAATTTTTGGTGGTTTCTTGTTCAGTCCATAGGCCTACATCATGTGGCAAACCGGTGAGCATGTGGCTCTATTAGTATTGGAGATACCTGAAAACATATCACACTTTTCATCATAGTGCTTTTACCAATGCATAAAATGCATGGAGAAGTCATTTCGAATGACTGGTCCTCAGTGTTGTGAGAACGATGACTGGTTAAAATTTTTGGTGGTTTCTTGTTCAGTCCATAGGCCTACATCATGTGGCAAACCGGTGAGCATGTGGCTCTATTAGTATAGGAGATACCTGAAAACATCACACTTTTCATCATAGTGCTTTTACCAATGCATAAAATGCATGGAGAAGTCATTTCGAATGACTGGTCCTCAGTGTTGTGAGAACGATGACTGGTTAAAATTTTTGGTGGTTTCTTGTTCAGTCCATAGGCCTACATCATGTGGCAAACCGGTGAGCATGTGGCTCTATTAGTATAGGAGATACCTGAAAACATCACACTTATCATCATAGTGCTTTTACCAATGCATAAAATGCATGGAGAAGTCATTTCGAATGACTGGTCCTCAGTGTTGTGAGAACGATGACTGGTTAAAATTTTTGGTGGTTTCTTGTTCAGTCCATAGGCCTACATCATGTGGCAAACCGGTGAGCATGTGGCTCTATTAGTATAGGAGATACCTGAAAACATATCACACTTTTCATCATAGTGCTTTTACCAATGCATAAAATGCATGGAGAAGTCATTTCGAATGACTGGTCCTCAGTGTTGTGAGAACGATGACTGGTTAAAATTTTTGGTGGTTTCTTGTTCAGTCCATAGGCCTACATTATGTGGCAAACCGGTGAGCATGTGGCTCTATTAGTATAGGAGATACCTGAAAACATATCACACTTTTCATCATAGTGCATTTACCAATGCATAAAATGCATGGAGAAGTCATTTCGAATGACTGGTCCTCAGTGTTGTGAGAACGATGACTGGTTAAAATTTTTGGTGGTTTCTTGTTCAGTCCATAGGCCTACATCATGTGGCAAACCGGTGAGCATGTGGCTCTATTAGTATAGGAGATACCTGAAAACATCACACTTTTCATCATAGTGCTTTTACCAATGCATAAAATGCATGGAGAAGTCATTTCGAATGACTGGTCCTCAGTGTTGTGAGAACGATGACTGGTTAAAATTTTTGGTGGTTTCTTGTTCAGTCCATAGGCCTACATCATGTGGCAAACCGGTGAGCATGTGGCAATATTAGTATAGGAGATACCTGAAAACATATCACACTTTTCATCATAGTGCTTTTACCAATGCATAAAATGCATGGAGAAGTCATTTCGAATGACTGGTCCTCAGTGTTGTGAGAACGATGACTGGTTAAAATTTTTGGTGGTTTCTTGTTCAGTCCATAGGCCTACATTATGTGGCAAACCGGTGAGCATGTGGCTCTATTAGTATAGGAGATACCTGAAAACATATCACACTTTTCATCATAGTGCTTTTACCAATGCATAAAATGCATGGAGAAGTCATTTCGAATGACTGGTCCTCAGTGTTGTGAGAACGATGACTGGTTAAAATTTTTGGTGGTTTCTTGTTCAGTCCATAGGCCTACATCATGTGGCAAACCGGTGAGCATGTGGCTCTATTAGTATAGGAGATACCTGAAAACATATCACACTTTTCATCATAGTGCTTTTACCAATGCATAAAATGCATGGAGAAGTCATTTCGAATGACTGGTCCTCAGTGTTGTGAGAACGATGACTGGTTAAAATTTTTGGTGGTTTCATGTTCAGTCCATAGGCCTACATCATGTGGCAAACCGGTGGGCATGTGGCTCTATTAGTATAGGAGATACCTGAAAACATATCTCACTTTTCATCATAGTGCTTTTACCAATGCATAAAATGCATGGAGAAGTCATTTCGAATGACTGGTCCTCAGTGTTGTGAGAACGATGACTGGTAAAATTTTTGGTGGTTTCTTGTTCAGTCCATAGGCCTACATCATGTGGCAAACCGGTGAGCATGTGGCTCTATTAGTATAGGACATACCTGAAAACATATCACACTTTTCATCATAGTGCTTTTACCAATGCATAAAATGCATGGAGAAGTCATTTCGAATGACTGGTCCTCAGTGTTGTGAGAACGATGACTGGTTAAAATTTTTGGTGGTTTCTTGTTCAGTCCATAGGCCTACATTATGTGGCAAACCGGTGAGCATGTGGCTCTATTAGTATAGGAGATACCTGAAAACATATCACACTTTTCATCATAGTGCTTTTACCAATGCATAAAATGCATGGAGAAGTCATTTCGAATGACTGGTCCTCAGTGTTGTGAGAACGATGACTGGTTAAAATTTTTGGTGGTTTCTTGTTCAGTCCATAGGCCTACTTCATGTGGCAAACCGGTGAGCATGTGGCTCTATTAGTATAGGAGATACCTGAAAACATATCACAATTTTCATCATAGTGCTTTTACCAATGCATAAAATGCATGGAGAAGTCATTTCGAATGACTGGTCCTCAGTGTTGTGAGAACGATGACTGGTTAAAATTTTTGGTGGTTTCTTGTTCAGTCCATAGGCCTACATCATGTGGCAAACCGGTGAGCATGTGGCTCTATTAGTATAGGAGATACCTGAAAACATATCACACTTTTCAATCATAGTGCTTTTACCAATGCATAAAATGCATGGAGAAGTCATTTCGAATGACTGGTCCTCAGTGTTGTGAGAACGATGACTGGTTAAAATTTTTGGTGGTTTCTTGTTCAGTCCATAGGCCTACATCATGTGGCAAACCGGTGAGCATGTGGCTCTATTAGTATAGGAGATACCTGAAAACATATCACACTTTTCATCATAGTGCTTTTACCAATGCATAAAATGCATGGAGAAGTCATTTCGAATGACTGGTCCTCAGTGTTGTGAGAACGATGACTGGTTAAAATTTTTGGTGGTTTCTTGTTCAGTCCATAGGCCTACATCATGTGGCAAACCGGTGAGCATGTGGCTCTATTAGTATAGGAGATACCTGAAAACATATCACACTTTTCAATCATAGTGCTTTTACCAATGCATAAAATGCATGGAGAAGTCATTTCGAATGACTGGTCCTCAGTGTTGTGAGAACGATGACTGGTTAAAATTTTTGGTGGTTTCTTGTTCAGTCCATAGGCCTACATCATGTGGCAAACCGGTGAGCATGTGGCTCTATTAGTATAGGAGATACCTGAAAACATATCACACTTTTCATCATAGTGCTTTTACCAATGCATAAAATGCATGGAGAAGTCATTTCGAATGACTGGTCCTCAGTGTTGTGAGAACGATGACTGGTTAAAATTTTTGGTGGTTTCTTGTTCAGTCCATAGGCCTACATCATGTGGCAAACCGGTGAGCATGTGGCTCTATTAGTATAGGAGATACCTGAAAACATATCACACTTTTCATCATAGTGCTTTTACCAATGCATAAAATGCATGGAGAAGTCATTTCGAATGACTGGTCCTCAGTGTTGTGAGAACGATGACTGGTTAAAATTTTTGGTGGTTTCTTGTTCAGTCCATAGGCCTACATCATGTGGCAAACCGGTGAGCATGTGGCTCTATTAGTATAGGAGATACCTGAAAACATATCACACTTTTCATCATAGTGCTTTTACCAATGCATAAAATGCATGGAGAAGTCATTTCGAATGACTGGTCCTCAGTGTTGTGAGAACGATGACTGGTTAAAATTTTTGGTGGTTTCTTGTTCAGTCCATAGGCCTACATCATGTGGCAAACCGGTGAGCATGTGGCTCTATTAGTATAGGAGATACCTGAAAACATATCACAATTTTCATCATAGTGCTTTTACCAATGCATAAAATGCATGGAGAAGTCATTTCGAATGACTGGTCCTCAGTGTTGTGAGAACGATGACTGGTTAAAATTTTTGGTGGTTTCTTGTTCAGTCCATAGGCCTACATCATGTGGCAAACCGGTGAGCATGTGGCTCTATTAGTATAGGAGATACCTGAAAACATATCACACTTTTCAATCATAGTGCTTTTACCAATGCATAAAATGCATGGAGAAGTCATTTCGAATGACTGGTCCTCAGTGTTGTGAGAACGATGACTGGTTAAAATTTTTGGTGGTTTCTTGTTCAGTCCATAGGCCTACATCATGTGGCAAACCGGTGAGCATGTGGCTCTATTAGTATAGGAGATACCTGAAAACATATCACACTTTTCATCATAGTGCTTTTACCAATGCATAAAATGCATGGAGAAGTCATTTCGAATGACTGGTCCTCAGTGTTGTGAGAACGATGACTGGTTAAAATTTTTGGTGGTTTCTTGTTCAGTCCATAGGCCTACATCATGTGGCAAACCGGTGAGCATGTGGCTCTATTAGTATAGGAGATACCTGAAAACATATCACACTTTTCATCATAGTGCTTTTACCAATGCATAAAATGCATGGAGAAGTCATTTCGAATGACTGGTCCTCAGTGTTGTGAGAACGATGACTGGTTAAAATTTTTGGTGGTTTCTTGTTCAGTCCATAGGCCTACATCATGTGGCAAACCGGTGAGCATGTGGCTCTATTAGTATAGGAGATACCTGAAAACATATCACACTTTTCATCATAGTGCTTTTACCAATGCATAAAATGCATGGAGAAGTCATTTCGAATGACTGGTCCTCAGTGTTGTGAGAACGATGACTGGTTAAAATTTTTGGTGGTTTCTTGTTCAGTCCATAGGCCTACATCATGTGGCAAACCGGTGAGCATGTGGCTCTATTAGTATAGGAGATACCTGAAAACATATCACACTTTTCATCATAGTGCTTTTACCAATGCATAAAATGCATGGAGAAGTCATTTCGAATGACTGGTCCTCAGTGTTGTGAGAACGATGACTGGTTAAAATTTTTGGTGGTTTCTTGTTCAGTCCATAGGCCTACATCATGTGGCAAACCGGTGAGCATGTGGCTCTATTAGTATAGGAGATACCTGAAAACATATCACACTTTTCATCATAGTGCTTTTACCAATGCATAAAATGCATGGAGAAGTAATTTCGAATGACTGGTCCTCAGTGTTGTGAGAACTATGACTGGTTAAAATTTTTGGTGGTTTCTTGTTCAGTCCATAGGCCTACATCATGTGGCAAACCGGTGAGCATGTGGCTCTATTAGTATAGGAGATACCTGAAAACATATCACACTTTTCATCATAGTGCTTTTACCAATGCATAAAATGCATGGAGAAGTCATTTCGAATGACTGGTCCTCAGTGTTGTGAGAACGATGACTGGTTAAAATTTTTGGTGGTTTCTTGTTCAGTCCATAGGCCTACATCATGTGGCAAACCGGTGAGCATGGGGCTCTATTAGTATAGGAGATACCTGAAAACATATCACACTTTTCATCATAGTGCTTTTACCAATGCATAAAATGCATGGAGAAGTCATTTCGAATGACTGGTCCTCAGTGTTGTGAGAACGATGACTGGTTAAAGTTTTTGGTGGTTTCTTGTTCAGTCCATAGGCCTACATCATGTGGCAAACCGGTGAGCATGTGGCTCTATTAGTATAGGAGATACCTGAAAACATATCACACTTTTCATCATAGTGCTTTTACCAATGCATAAAATGCATGGAGAAGTCATTTCGAATGACTGGTCCTCAGTGTTGTGAGAACGATGACTGGTTAAAATTTTTGGTGGTTTCTTGTTCAGTCCATAGGCCTACATCATGTGGCAAACCGGTGAGCATGTGGCTCTATTAGTATAGGAGATACCTGAAAACATATCACACTTTTCATCATAGTGCTTTTACCAATGCATAAAATGCATGGAGAAGTCATTTCGAATGACTGGTCCTCAGTGTTGTGAGAACGATGACTGGTTAAAATTTTTGGTGGTTTCTTGTTCAGTCCATAGGCCTACATCATGTGGCAAACCGGTGAGCATGTGGCTCTATTAGTATAGGAGATACCTGAAAACATATCACACTTTTCATCATAGTGCTTTTACCAATGCATAAAATGCATGGAGAAGTCATTTCGAATGACAGGTCCTCAGTGTTGTGAGAACGATGACTGGATAAAATTTTTGGTGGTTTCTTGTTCAGTCCATAGGCCTACATCATGTGGCAAACCGGTGAGCATGTGGCTCTATTAGTATAGGAGATACCTGAAAACATATCACACTTTTCATCATAGTGCTTTTACCAATGCATAAAATGCATGGAGAAGTCATTTCGAATGACTGGTCCTCAGTGTTGTGAGAACGATGACTGGTTAAAATTTTTGGTGGTTTCTTGTTCAGTCCATAGGCCTACATCATGTGGCAAACCGGTGAGCATGTGGCTCTATTAGTATAGGAGATACCTGAAAACATATCACACTTTTCATCATAGTGCTTTTACCAATGCATAAAATGCATGGAGAAGTCATTTCGAATGACTGGTCCTCAGTGTTGTGAGAACGATGACTGGTTAAAATTTTTGGTGGTTTCTTGTTCAGTCCATAGGCCTACATCATGTGGCAAACCGGTGAGCATGTGGCTCTATTAGTATAGGAGATACCTGAAAACATATCACACTTTTCATCATAGTGCTTTTACCAATGCATAAAATGCATGGAGAAGTCATTTCGAATGACTGGTCCTCAGTGTTGTGAGAACGATGACTGGTTAAAATTTTTGGTGGTTTCTTGTTCAGTCCATAGGCCTACATCATGTGGCAAACCGGTGAGCATGTGGCTCTATTAGTATAGGAGATACCTGAAAACATATCACACTTTTCATCATAGTGCTTTTAACAATGCATAAAATGCATGGAGAAGTCATTTCGAATGACTGGTCCTCAGTGTTGTGAGAACGATGACTGGTTAAAATTTTTGGTGGTTTCTTGTTCAGTCCATAGGCCTACATCATGTGGCAAACCGGTGAGCATGTGGCTCTATTAGTATAGGAGATACCTGAAAACATATCACAATTTTCATCATAGTGCTTTTACCAATGCATAAAATGCATGGAGAAGTCATTTCGAATGACTGGTCCTCAGTGTTGTGAGAACGATGACTGGTTAAAATTTTTGGTGGTTTCTTGTTCAGTCCATAGGCCTACATCATGTGGCAAACCGGTGAGCATGTGGCTCTATTAGTATAGGAGATACCTGAAAACATATCACACTTTTCATCATAGTGCTTTTACCAATGCATAAAATGCATGGAGAAGTCATTTCGAATGACTGGTCCTCAGTGTTGTGAGAACGATGACTGGTTGAAAATTTTTGGTGGTTTCTTGTTCAGTCCATAGGCCTACATCATGTGGCAAACCGGTGAGCATGTGGCTCTATTAGTATAGGAGATACCTGAAAACATATCACACTTTTCATCATAGTGCTTTTACCAATGCATAAAATGCATGGAGAAGTCATTTCGAATGACTGGTCCTCAGTGTTGTGAGAACGATGACTGGTTAAAATTTTTGGTGGTTTCTTGTTCAGTCCATAGGCCTACATCATGTGGCAAACCGGTGAGCATGTGGCTCTATTAGTATAGGAGATACCTGAAAACATATCACACTTTTCATCATAGTGCTTTTACCAATGCATAAAATGCATGGAGAAGTCATTTCGAATGACTGGTCCTCAGTGTTGTGAGAACGATGACTGGTTAAAATTTTTGGTGGTTTCTTGTTCAGTCCATAGGCCTACATCATGTGGCAAACCGGTGAGCATGTGGCTCTATTAGTATAGGAGATACCTGAAAACATATCACACTTTTCATCATAGTGCTTTTACCAATGCATAAAATGCATGGAGAAGTCATTTCGAATGACTGGTCCTCAGTGTTGTGAGAACGATGACTGGATAAAATTTTTGGTGGTTTCTTGTTCAGTCCATAGGCCTACATCATGTGGCAAACCGGTGAGCATGTGGCTCTATTAGTATAGGAGATACCTGAAAACATATCACACTTTTCATCATAGTGCTTTTACCAATGCATAAAATGCATGGAGAAGTCATTTCGAATGACTGGTCCTCAGTGTTGTGAGAACGATGACTGGTTAAAATTTTTGGTGGTTTCTTGTTCAGTCCATAGGCCTACATCATGTGGCAAACCGGTGAGCATGTGGCTCTATTAGTATAGGAGATACCTGAAAACATATCACACTTTTCATCATAGTGCTTTTACCAATGCATAAAATGCATGGAGAAGTCATTTCGAATGACTGGTCCTCAGTGTTGTGAGAACGATGACTGGTTAAAATTTTTGGTGGTTTCTTGTTCAGTCCATAGGCCTACATCATGTGGCAAACCGGTGAGCATGTGGCTCTATTAGTATAGGAGATACCTGAAAACATATCACACTTTTCATCATAGTGCTTTTACCAATGCATAAAATGCATGTAGAAGTAATTTCGAATGACTGGTCCTCAGTGTTGTGAGAACTATGACTGGTTAAAATTTTTGGTGGTTTCTTGTTCAGTCCATAGGCCTACATCATGTGGCAAACCGGTGAGCATGTGGCTCTATTAGTATAGGAGATACCTGAAAACATATCACACTTTTCATCATAGTGCTTTTACCAATGCATAAAATGCATGGAGAAGTCATTTCGAATGACTGGTCCTCAGTGTTGTGAGAACGATGACTGGTTAAAGTTTTTGGTGGTTTCTTGTTCAGTCCATAGGCCTACATCATGTGGCAAACCGGTGAGCATGTGGCTCTATTAGTATAGGAGATACCTGAAAACATATCACACTTTTCATCATAGTGCTTTTACCAATGCATAAAATGCATGGAGAAGTCATTTCGAATGACTGGTCCTCAGTGTTGTGAGAACGATGACTGGTTAAAATTTTTGGTGGTTTCTTGTTCAGTCCATAGGCCTACATCATGTGGCAAACCGGTGAGCATGTGGCTCTATTAGTATAGGAGATACCTGAAAACATATCACACTTTTCATCATAGTGCTTTTATCAATGCATAAAATGCATGGAGAAGTCATTTCGCATGACTGGTCCTCAGTGTTGTGAGAACGATGACTGGTTAAAATTTTTGGTGGTTTCTTGTTCAGTCCATAGGCCTACATCATGTGGCAAACCGGTGAGCATGTGGCTCTATTAGTATAGGAGATACCTGAAAACATATCACACTTTTCATCATAGTGCTTTTACCAATGCATAAAATGCATGGAGAAGTCATTTCGAATGACTGGTCCTCAGTGTTGTGAGAACGATGACTGGTTAAAATTTTTGGTGGTTTCTTGTTCAGTCCATAGGCCTACATCATGTGGCAAACCGGTGAGCATGTGGCTCTATTAGTATAGGAGATACCTGAAAACATATCACACTTTTCATCATAGTGCTTTTACCAATGCATAAAATGCATGGAGAAGTCATTTTGAATGACTGGTCCTCAGTGTTGTGAGAACGATGACTGGTTAAAATTATTGGTGGTTTCTTGTTCAGTCCATAGGCCTACATCATGTGGCAAACCGGTGAGCATGTGGCTCTATTAGTATAGGAGATACCTGAAAACATATCACACTTTTCATCATAGTGCTTTTACCAATGCATAAAATGCATGGAGAAGTCATTTCGAATGACTGGTCCTCAGTGTTGTGAGAATGATGACTAGTTAAAATTTTTGGTGGTTTCTTGTTCAGTCCATAGGCCTACATCATGTGGCAAACCGGTGAGCATGTGGCTCTATTATTATAGGAGATACCTGAAAACATATCACACTTTTCATCATAGTGCTTTTACCAATGCATAAAATGCATGGAGAAGTCATTTCGAATGACTGGTCCTCAGTGTTGTGACAACAATGACTGGTTAAAATTTTTGGTGGTTTCTTGTTCAGTCCATAGGCCTACATCATGTGGCAAACCGGTGAGCATGTGGCTCTATTAGTATAGGAGATACCTGAAAACATATCACACTTTTCATCATAGTGCTTTTACCAATGCATAAAATGCATGGAGAAGTTATTTCGAATGACTGGTCCTCAGTGTTGTGAGAACGATGACTGGTTAAAATTTTTGGTGGTTTCTTGTTCAGTCCATAGGCCTACATCATGTGGCAAACCGGTGAGCATGTGGCTCTATTAGTATAGGAGATACCTGAAAACATATCACACTTTTCATCATAGTGCTTTTACCAATGCATAAAATGCATGGAGAAGTCATTTCGAATGACTGGTCCTCAGTGTTGTGAGAACGATGACTGGTTAAAATTTTTGGTGGTTTCTTGTTCAGTCCATAGGCCTACATCATGTGGCAAACCGGTGAGCATGTGGCTCTATTAGTATAGGAGAAACCTGAAAACATATTACTCTTTTCATCATAGTGCTTTTACCAATGCATAAAATGCATGGAGAAGTCATTTCGAATGACTGGTCCTCAGTGTTGTGAGAACGATGACTGGTTAAAATTTTTGGTGGTTTCTTGTTCAGTCCATAGGCCTACATCATGTGGCAAACCGGTGAGCATGTGGCTCTATTAGTATAGGAGATACCTGAAAACATATCACACTTTTCATCATAGTGCTTTTACCAATACATAAAATGCATGGAGAAGTCATTTCGAATGACTGGTCCTCAGTGTTGTGAGAACGATGACTGGTTAAAATTTTTGGTGGTTTCTTGTTCAGTCCATAGGCCTACATTATGTGGCAAACCGGTGAGCATGTGGCTCTATTAGTATAGGAGATACCTGAAAACATATCACACTTTTCATCATAGTGCTTTTACCAATGCATAAAATGCATGGAGAAGTCATTTCGAATGACTGGTCCTCAGTGTTGTGAGAACGATGACTGGTTAAAATTTTTGGTGGTTTCTTGTTCAGTCCATAGGCCTACATCATGTGGCAAACCGGTGAGCATGTGGCTCTATTAGTATAGGAGATACCTGAAAACATATCACACTTTTCATCATAGTGCTTTTACCAATGCATAAAATGCATGGAGAAGTCATTTCGAATGACTGGTCCTCAGTGTTGTGAGAACGATGACTGGTTAAAATTTTTGGTGGTTTCATGTTCAGTCCATAGGCCTACATCATGTGGCAAACCGGTGGGCATGTGGCTCTATTAGTATAGGAGATACCTGAAAACATATCTCACTTTTCATCATAGTGCTTTTACCAATGCATAAAATGCATGGAGAAGTCATTTCGAATGACTGGTCCTCAGTGTTGTGAGAACGATGACTGGTAAAATTTTTGGTGGTTTCTTGTTCAGTCCATAGGCCTACATCATGTGGCAAACCGGTGAGCATGTGGCTCTATTAGTATAGGACATACCTGAAAACATATCACACTTTTCATCATAGTGCTTTTACCAATGCATAAAATGCATGGAGAAGTCATTTCGAATGACTGGTCCTCAGTGTTGTGAGAACGATGACTGGTTAAAATTTTTGGTGGTTTCTTGTTCAGTCCATAGGCCTACATTATGTGGCAAACCGGTGAGCATGTGGCTCTATTAGTATAGGAGATACCTGAAAACATATCACACTTTTCATCATAGTGCTTTTACCAATGCATAAAATGCATGGAGAAGTCATTTCGAATGACTGGTCCTCAGTGTTGTGAGAACGATGACTGGTTAAAATTTTTGGTGGTTTCTTGTTCAGTCCATAGGCCTACTTCATGTGGCAAACCGGTGAGCATGTGGCTCTATTAGTATAGGAGATACCTGAAAACATATCACAATTTTCATCATAGTGCTTTTACCAATGCATAAAATGCATGGAGAAGTCATTTCGAATGACTGGTCCTCAGTGTTGTGAGAACGATGACTGGTTAAAATTTTTGGTGGTTTCTTGTTCAGTCCATAGGCCTACATCATGTGGCAAACCGGTGAGCATGTGGCTCTATTAGTATAGGAGATACCTGAAAACATATCACACTTTTCAATCATAGTGCTTTTACCAATGCATAAAATGCATGGAGAAGTCATTTCGAATGACTGGTCCTCAGTGTTGTGAGAACGATGACTGGTTAAAATTTTTGGTGGTTTCTTGTTCAGTCCATAGGCCTACATCATGTGGCAAACCGGTGAGCATGTGGCTCTATTAGTATAGGAGATACCTGAAAACATATCACACTTTTCATCATAGTGCTTTTACCAATGCATAAAATGCATGGAGAAGTCATTTCGAATGACTGGTCCTCAGTGTTGTGAGAACGATGACTGGTTAAAATTTTTGGTGGTTTCTTGTTCAGTCCATAGGCCTACATCATGTGGCAAACCGGTGAGCATGTGGCTCTATTAGTATAGGAGATACCTGAAAACATATCACACTTTTCAATCATAGTGCTTTTACCAATGCATAAAATGCATGGAGAAGTCATTTCGAATGACTGGTCCTCAGTGTTGTGAGAACGATGACTGGTTAAAATTTTTGGTGGTTTCTTGTTCAGTCCATAGGCCTACATCATGTGGCAAACCGGTGAGCATGTGGCTCTATTAGTATAGGAGATACCTGAAAACATATCACACTTTTCATCATAGTGCTTTTACCAATGCATAAAATGCATGGAGAAGTCATTTCGAATGACTGGTCCTCAGTGTTGTGAGAACGATGACTGGTTAAAATTTTTGGTGGTTTCTTGTTCAGTCCATAGGCCTACATCATGTGGCAAACCGGTGAGCATGTGGCTCTATTAGTATAGGAGATACCTGAAAACATATCACACTTTTCATCATAGTGCTTTTACCAATGCATAAAATGCATGGAGAAGTCATTTCGAATGACTGGTCCTCAGTGTTGTGAGAACGATGACTGGTTAAAATTTTTGGTGGTTTCTTGTTCAGTCCATAGGCCTACATCATGTGGCAAACCGGTGAGCATGTGGCTCTATTAGTATAGGAGATACCTGAAAACATATCACACTTTTCATCATAGTGCTTTTACCAATGCATAAAATGCATGGAGAAGTCATTTCGAATGACTGGTCCTCAGTGTTGTGAGAACGATGACTGGTTAAAATTTTTGGTGGTTTCTTGTTCAGTCCATAGGCCTACATCATGTGGCAAACCGGTGAGCATGTGGCTCTATTAGTATAGGAGATACCTGAAAACATATCACAATTTTCATCATAGTGCTTTTACCAATGCATAAAATGCATGGAGAAGTCATTTCGAATGACTGGTCCTCAGTGTTGTGAGAACGATGACTGGTTAAAATTTTTGGTGGTTTCTTGTTCAGTCCATAGGCCTACATCATGTGGCAAACCGGTGAGCATGTGGCTCTATTAGTATAGGAGATACCTGAAAACATATCACACTTTTCAATCATAGTGCTTTTACCAATGCATAAAATGCATGGAGAAGTCATTTCGAATGACTGGTCCTCAGTGTTGTGAGAACGATGACTGGTTAAAATTTTTGGTGGTTTCTTGTTCAGTCCATAGGCCTACATCATGTGGCAAACCGGTGAGCATGTGGCTCTATTAGTATAGGAGATACCTGAAAACATATCACACTTTTCATCATAGTGCTTTTACCAATGCATAAAATGCATGGAGAAGTCATTTCGAATGACTGGTCCTCAGTGTTGTGAGAACGATGACTGGTTAAAATTTTTGGTGGTTTCTTGTTCAGTCCATAGGCCTACATCATGTGGCAAACCGGTGAGCATGTGGCTCTATTAGTATAGGAGATACCTGAAAACATATCACACTTTTCATCATAGTGCTTTTACCAATGCATAAAATGCATGGAGAAGTCATTTCGAATGACTGGTCCTCAGTGTTGTGAGAACGATGACTGGTTAAAATTTTTGGTGGTTTCTTGTTCAGTCCATAGGCCTACATCATGTGGCAAACCGGTGAGCATGTGGCTCTATTAGTATAGGAGATACCTGAAAACATATCACACTTTTCATCATAGTGCTTTTACCAATGCATAAAATGCATGTAGAAGTAATTTCGAATGACTGGTCCTCAGTGTTGTGAGAACTATGACTGGTTAAAATTTTTGGTGGTTTCTTGTTCAGTCCATAGGCCTACATCATGTGGCAAACCGGTGAGCATGTGGCTCTATTAGTATAGGAGATACCTGAAAACATATCACACTTTTCATCATAGTGCTTTTACCAATGCATAAAATGCATGGAGAAGTCATTTCGAATGACTGGTCCTCAGTGTTGTGAGAACGATGACTGGTTAAAATTTTTGGTGGTTTCTTGTTCAGTCCATAGGCCTACATCATGTGGCAAACCGGTGAGCATGTGGCTCTATTAGTATAGGAGATACCTGAAAACATATCACACTTTTCATCATAGTGCTTTTACCAATGCATAAAATGCATGGAGAAGTCATTTCGAATGACTGGTCCTCAGTGTTGTGAGAACGATGACTGGTTAAAGTTTTTGGTGGTTTCTTGTTCAGTCCATAGGCCTACATCATGTGGCAAACCGGTGAGCATGTGGCTCTATTAGTATAGGAGATACCTGAAAACATATCACACTTTTCATCATAGTGCTTTTACCAATGCATAAAATGCATGGAGAAGTCATTTCGAATGACTGGTCCTCAGTGTTGTGAGAACGATGACTGGTTAAAATTTTTGGTGGTTTCTTGTTCAGTCCATAGGCCTACATCATGTGGCAAAACGGTGAGCATGTGGCTCTATTAGTATAGGAGATACCTGAAAACATATCACACTTTTCATCATAGTGCTTTTACCAATGCATAAAATGCATGGAGAAGTCATTTCGAATGACTGGTCCTCAGTGTTGTGAGTACGATGACTGGTTAAAATTTTTGGTGGTTTCTTGTTCAGTCCATAGGCCTACATCATGTGGCAAACCGGTGAGCATGTGGCTCTATTAGTATAGGAGATACCTGAAAACATATCACACTTTTCATCATAGTGCTTTTACCAATGCATAAAATGCATGGAGAAGTCATTTCGAATGACTGGTCCTCAGTGTTGTGAGAACGATGACTGGTTAAAATTTTTGGTGGTTTCTTGTTCAGTCCATAGGCCTACATCATGTGGCAAACCGGTGAGCATGTGGCTCTATTAGTATAGGAGATACCTGAAAACATATCACACTTTTCATCATAGTGCTTTTACCAATGCATAAAATGCATGGAGAAGTCATTTCGAATGACTGGTCCTCAGTGTTGTGAGAACGATGACTGGTTAAAGTTTTTGGTGGTTTCTTGTTCAGTCCATAGGCCTACATCATGTGGCAAACCGGTGAGCATGTGGCTCTATTAGTATAGGAGATACCTGAAAACATATCACACTTTTCATCATAGTGCTTTTACCAATGCATAAAATGCATGGAGAAGTCATTTCGAATGACTGGTCCTCAGTGTTGTGAGAACGATGACTGGTTAAAATTTTTGGTGGTTTCTTGTTCAGTCCATAGGCCTACATCATGTGGCAAAACGGTGAGCATGTGGCTCTATTAGTATAGGAGATAC
This sequence comes from Ranitomeya imitator, assembly GCF_032444005.1. Lineage (NCBI taxonomy): Eukaryota > Metazoa > Chordata > Amphibia > Anura > Dendrobatidae > Ranitomeya > Ranitomeya imitator. The sequence continues at coordinate 190,974 of NW_027194064.1, forward strand.
CTGAAAACATATCACACTTTTCATCATAGTGCTTTTACCAATGCATAAAATGCATGGAGAAGTCATTTCGAATGACTGGTCCTCAGTGTTGTGAGAACGATGACTGGTTAAAATTTTTGGTGGTTTCTTGTTCAGTCCATAGGCCTACATCATGTGGCAAACCGGTGAGCATGTGGCTCTATTAGTATAGGAGATACCTGAAAACATATCACACTTTTCATCATAGTGCTTTTACCAATGCATAAAATGCATGGAGAAGTCATTTCGAATGACTGGTCCTCAGTGTTGTGAGAACGATGACTGGTTAAAATTTTTGGTGGTTTCTTGTTCAGTCCATAGGCCTACATCATGTGGCAAACTGGTGAGCATGTGGCTCTATTAGTATAGGAGATACCTGAAAACATATCACACTTTTCATCATAGTGCTTTTACCAATGCATAAAATGCATGGAGAAGTCATTTCGAATGACTGGTCCTCAGTCTTGTGAGAACGATGACTGGTTAAAATTTTTGGTGGTTTCTTGTTCAGCCCATAGGCCTACATCATGTGGCAAACCTGTGAGCATGTGGCTCTATTAGTATAGGAGATACCTGAAAACATATCACACTTTTCATCATAGTGCTTTTACCAATGCATAAAATGCATGGAGAAGTCATTTTGAATGACTGGTCTTCAGTGTTGTGAGAACGATGACTGGTTAAAATTTTTGGTGGTTTCTTGTTCAGTCCATAGGCCTACATCATGTGGCAAACCGGTGAGCATGTGGCTCTATTAGTATAGGAGATACCTGAAAACATATCACACTTTTCATCATAGTGCTTTTACCAATGCATAAAATGCATGGAGAAGTCATTTCGAATGACTGGTCCTCAGTGTTGTGAGAACGATGACTGGTTAAAATTTTTGGTGGCTTCTTGTTCAGTCCATAGGCCTACATCATGTGGCAAACCGGTGAGCATGTGGCTCTATTAGTATAGGAGATACCTGAAAACATATCACACTTTTCATCATAGTGCTTTTACCAATGCATAAAATGCATGGAGAAGTCATTTCGAATGACTGGTCCTCAGTGTTGTGAGAACGATGACTGGTTAAAATTTTTGGTGGTTTCTTGTTCAGTCCATAGGCCTACATCATGTGGCAAACCGGTGAGCATGTGGCTCTATTAGTATAGGAGATACCTGAAAACATATCACACTTTTCATCATAGTGCTTTTACCAATGCATAAAATGCATGGAGAAGTCATTTCGAATGACTGGTCCTCAGTGTTGTGAGAACGATGACTGGTTAAAATTTTTGGTGGTTTCTTGTTCAGTCCATAGGCCTACATCATGTGGCAAACCGGTGAGCATGTGGCTCTATTAGTATAGGAGATACCTGAAAACATATCACACTTTTCATCATAGTGCTTTTACCAATGCATAAAATGCATGGAGAAGTCATTTCGAATGACTGGTCCTCAGTGTTGTGAGAACGATGACTGGTTAAAATTTTTGGTGGTTTCTTGTTCAGTCCATAGGCCTACATAATGTGGCAAACCGGTGAGCATGTGGCTCTATTAGTATAGGAGATACCTGAAAACATATCACACTTTTCATCATAGTGCTTTTACCAATGCATAAAATGCATGGAGAAGTCATTTCGAATGACTGGTCCTCAGTGTTGTGAGAACGATGACTGGTTAAAATTTTTGGTGGTTTCTTGTTCAGTCCATAGGCCTACATCATGTGGCAAACCGGTGAGCATGTGGCTCTATTAGTATAGGAGATACCTGAAAACATATCACACTTTTCATCATAGTGCTTTTACCAATGCATAAAATGCATGGAGAAGTCATTTCGAATGACTGGTCCTCAGTGTTGTGAGAACGATGACTGGTTAAAATTTTTGGTGGTTTCTTGTTCAGTCCATAGGCCTACATCATGTGGCAAACCGGTGAGCATGTGGCTCTATTAGTATAGGAGATTCCTGAAAACATATCACACTTTTCATCATAGTGCTTTTACCAATGCATAAAATGCATGGAGAAGTCATTTCGAATGACTGGTCCTCAGTGTTGTGAGAACGATGACTGGTTAAAATTTTTGGTGGTTTCTTGTTCAGTCCATAGGCCTACATTATGTGGCAAACCGGTGAGCATGTGGCTCTATTAGTATAGGAGATACCTGAAAACATATCACACTTTTCATCATAGTGCTTTTACCAATGCATAAAATGCATGGAGAAGTCATTTCGAATGACTGGTCCTCAGTGTTGTGAGAACGATGACTGGTTAAAATTTTTGGTGGTTTCTTGTTCAGTCCATAGGCCTACATCATGTGGCAAACCGGTGAGCATGTGGCTCTATTAGTATAGGAGATACCTGAAAACATATCACACTTTTCATCATAGTGCTTTTACCAATGCATAAAATGCATGGAGAAGTCATTTTGAATGACTGGTCCTCAGTGTTGTGAGAACGATGACTGGTTAAAATTTTTGGTGGTTTCTTGTTCAGTCCATAGGCCTACATCATGTGGCAAACCGGTGAGCATGTGGCTCTATTAGTATTGGAGATACCTGAAAACATATCACACTTTTCATCATAGTGCTTTTACCAATGCATAAAATGCATGGAGAAGTCATTTCGAATGACTAGTCCTCAGTGTTGTGAGAACGATGACTGGTTAAAATTTTTGGTGGTTTCTTGTTCAGTCCATAGGCCTACATCATGTGGCAAACCGGTGAGCATGTGGCTCTATTAGTATAGGAGATACCTGAAAACATCACACTTTTCATCATAGTGCTTTTACCAATGCATAAAATGCATGGAGAAGTCATTTCGAATGACTGGTCCTCAGTGTTGTGAGAACGATGACTGGTTAAAATTTTTGGTGGTTTCTTGTTCAGTCCATAGGCCTACATCATGTGGCAAACCGGTGAGCATGTGGCTCTATTAGTATAGGAGATACCTGAAAACATATCACACTTTTCATCATAGTGCTTTTACCAATGCATAAAATGCATGGAGAAGTCATTTCGAATGACTGGTCCTCAGTGTTGTGAGAACGATGACTGGTTAAAATTTTTGGTGGTTTCTTGTTCAGTCCATAGGCCTACATTATGTGGCAAACCGGTGAGCATGTGGCTCTATTAGTATAGGAGATACCTGAAAACATATCACACTTTTCATCATAGTGCTTTTACCAATGCATAAAATGCATGGAGAAGTCATTTCGAATGACTGGTCCTCAGTGTTGTGAGAACGATGACTGGTTAAAATATTTGGTGGTTTCTTGTTCAGTCCATAGGCCTACATCATGTGGCAAACCGGTGAGCATGTGGCTCTATTAGTATAGGAGATACCTGAAAACATCACACTTTTCATCATAGTGCTTTTACCAATGCATAAAATGCATGGAGAAGTCATTTCGAATGACTGGTCCTCAGTGTTGTGAGAACGATGACTGGTTAAAATTTTTGGTGGTTTCTTGTTCAGTCCATAGGCCTACATCATGTGGCAAACCGGTGAGCATGTGGCTCTATTAGTATAGGAGATACCTGAAAACATCACACTTATCATCATAGTGCTTTTACCAATGCATAAAATGCATGGAGAAGTCATTTCGAATGACTGGTCCTCAGTGTTGTGAGAACGATGACTGGTTAAAATTTTTGGTGGTTTCTTGTTCAGTCCATAGGCCTACATCATGTGGCAAACCGGTGAGCATGTGGCTCTATTAGTATAGGAGATACCTGAAAACATATCACACTTTTCATCATAGTGCTTTTACCAATGCATAAAATACATGGAGAAGTCATTTCGAATGACTGGTCCTCAGTGTTGTGAGAACGATGACTGGTTAAAATTTTTGGTGGTTTCTTGTTCAGTCCATAGGCCTACATTATGTGGCAAACCGGTGAGCATGTGGCTCTATTAGTATAGGAGATACCTGAAAACATATCACACTTTTCATCATAGTGCTTTTACCAATGCATAAAATGCATGGAGAAGTCATTTCGAATGACTGGTCCTCAGTGTTGTGAGAACGATGACTGGTTAAAATTTTTGGTGGTTTCTTGTTCAGTCCATAGGCCTACATCATGTGGCAAACCGGTGAGCATGTGGCTCTATTAGTATAGGAGATACCTGAAAACATATCACACTTTTCATCATAGTGCTTTTACCAATGCATAAAATGCATGGAGAAGTCATTTCGAATGACTGGTCCTCAGTGTTGTGAGAACGATGACTGGTTAAAATTTTTGGTGGTTTCTTGTTCAGTCCATAGGCCTACATCATGTGGCAAACCGGTGAGCATGTGGCTCTATTAGTATTGGAGATACCTGAAAACATATCACACTTTTCATCATAGTGCTTTTACCAATGCATAAAATGCATGGAGAAGTCATTTCGAATGACTAGTCCTCAGTGTTGTGAGAACGATGACTGGTTAAAATTTTTGGTGGTTTCTTGTTCAGTCCATAGGCCTACATCATGTGGCAAACCGGTGAGCATGTGGCTCTATTAGTATAGGAGATACCTGAAAACATCACACTTTTCATCATAGTGCTTTTACCAATGCATAAAATGCATGGAGAAGTCATTTCGAATGACTGGTCCTCAGTGTTGTGAGAACGATGACTGGTTAAAATTTTTGGTGGTTTCTTGTTCAGTCCATAGGCCTACATCATGTGGCAAACCGGTGAGCATGTGGCTCTATTAGTATAGGAGATACCTGAAAACATATCACACTTTTCATCATAGTGCTTTTACCAATGCATAAAATGCATGGAGAAGTCATTTCGAATGACTGGTCCTCAGTGTTGTGAGAACGATGACTGGTTAAAATTTTTGGTGGTTTCTTGTTCAGTCCATAGGCCTACATTATGTGGCAAACCGGTGAGCATGTGGCTCTATTAGTATAGGAGATACCTGAAAACATATCACACTTTTCATCATAGTGCTTTTACCAATGCATAAAATGCATGGAGAAGTCATTTCGAATGACTGGTCCTCAGTGTTGTGAGAACGATGACTGGTTAAAATTTTTGGTGGTTTCTTGTTCAGTCCATAGGCCTACATCATGTGGCAAACCGGTGAGCATGTGGCTCTATTAGTATAGGAGATACCTGAAAACATCACACTTTTCATCATAGTGCTTTTACCAATGCATAAAATGCATGGAGAAGTCATTTCGAATGACTGGTCCTCAGTGTTGTGAGAACGATGACTGGTTAAAATTTTTGGTGGTTTCTTGTTCAGTCCATAGGCCTACATCATGTGGCAAACCGGTGAGCATGTGGCTCTATTAGTATAGGAGATACCTGAAAACATCACACTTATCATCATAGTGCTTTTACCAATGCATAAAATGCATGGAGAAGTCATTTCGAATGACTGGTCCTCAGTGTTGTGAGAACGATGACTGGTTAAAATTTTTGGTGGTTTCTTGTTCAGTCCATAGGCCTACATCATGTGGCAAACCGGTGAGCATGTGGCTCTATTAGTATAGGAGATACCTGAAAACATATCACACTTTTCATCATAGTGCTTTTACCAATGCATAAAATGCATGGAGAAGTCATTTCGAATGACTGGTCCTCAGTGTTGTGAGAACGATGACTGGTTAAAATTTTTGGTGGTTTCTTGTTCAGTCCATAGGCCTACATTATGTGGCAAACCGGTGAGCATGTGGCTCTATTAGTATAGGAGATACCTGAAAACATATCACACTTTTCATCATAGTGCTTTTACCAATGCATAAAATGCATGGAGAAGTCATTTCGAATGACTGGTCCTCAGTGTTGTGAGAACGATGACTGGTTAAAATTTTTGGTGGTTTCTTGTTCAGTCCATAGGCCTACATCATGTGGCAAACCGGTGAGCATGTGGCTCTATTAGTATAGGAGATACCTGAAAACATCACACTTTTCATCATAGTGCTTTTACCAATGCATAAAATGCATGGAGAAGTCATTTCGAATGACTGGTCCTCAGTGTTGTGAGAACGATGACTGGTTAAAATTTTTGGTGGTTTCTTGTTCAGTCCATAGGCCTACATCATGTGGCAAACCGGTGAGCATGTGGCTCTATTAGTATAGGAGATACCTGAAAACATATCACACTTTTCATCATAGTGCTTTTACCAATGCATAAAATGCATGGAGAAGTCATTTCGAATGACTGGTCCTCAGTGTTGTGAGAACGATGACTGGTTAAAATTTTTGGTGGTTTCTTGTTCAGTCCATAGGCCTACATTATGTGGCAAACCGGTGAGCATGTGGCTCTATTAGTATAGGAGATACCTGAAAACATATCACACTTTTCATCATAGTGCTTTTACCAATGCATAAAATGCATGGAGAAGTCATTTCGAATGACTGGTCCTCAGTGTTGTGAGAACGATGACTGGTTAAAATTTTTGGTGGTTTCTTGTTCAGTCCATAGGCCTACATCATGTGGCAAACCGGTGAGCATGTGGCTCTATTAGTATAGGAGATACCTGAAAACATATCACACTTTTCATCATAGTGCTTTTACCAATGCATAAAATGCATGGAGAAGTCATTTCGAATGACTGGTCCTCAGTGTTGTGAGAACGATGACTGGTTAAAATTTTTGGTGGTTTCATGTTCAGTCGATAGGCCTACATCATGTGGCAAACCGGTGGGCATGTGGCTCTATTAGTATAGGAGATACCTGAAAAAATATCTCACTTTTCATCATAGTGCTTTTACCAATGCATAAAATGCATGGAGAAGTCATTTCGAATGACTGGTCCTCAGTGTTGTGAGAACGATGACTGGTAAAATTTTTGGTGGTTTCTTGTTCAGTCCATAGGCCTACATCATGTGGCAAACCGGTGAGCATGTGGCTCTATTAGTATAGGACATACCTGAAAACATATCACACTTTTCATCATAGTGCTTTTACCAATGCATAAAATGCATGGAGAAGTCATTTCGAATGACTGGTCCTCAGTGTTGTGAGAACGATGACTGGTTAAAATTTTTGGTGGTTTCTTGTTCAGTCCATAGGCCTACATTCTGTGGCAAACCGGTGAGCATGTGGCTCTATTAGTATAGGAGATACCTGAAAACATATCACACTTTTCATCATAGTGCTTTTACCAATGCATAAAATGCATGGAGAAGTCATTTCGAATGACTGGTCCTCAGTGTTGTGAGAACGATGACTGGTTAAAATTTTTGGTGGTTTCTTGTTCAGTCCATAGGCCTACATCATGTGGCAAACCGGTGAGCATGTGGCTCTATTAGTATAGGAGATACCTGAAAACATATCACACTTTTCATCATAGTGCTTTTACCAATGCATAAAATGCATGGAGAAGTCATTTCGAATGACTGGTCCTCAGTGTTGTGAGAACGATGACTGGTTAAAATTTTTGGTGGTTTCTTGTTCAGTCCATAGGCCTACATTATGTGGCAAACCGGTGAGCATGTGGCTCTATTAGTATAGGAGATACCTGAAAACATATCACACTTTTCATCATAGTGCTTTTACCAATGCATAAAATGCATGGAGAAGTCATTTCGAATGACTGGTCCTCAGTGTTGTGAGAACGATGACTGGTTAAAATTTTTGGTGGTTTCTTGTTCAGTCCATAGGCCTACATCATGTGGCAAACCGGTGAGCATGTGGCTCTATTAGTATAGGAGATACCTGAAAACATCACACTTTTCATCATAGTGCTTTTACCAATGCATAAAATGCATGGAGAAGTCATTTCGAATGACTGGTCCTCAGTGTTGTGAGAACGATGACTGGTTAAAATTTTTGGTGGTTTCTTGTTCAGTCCATAGGCCTACATCATGTGGCAAACCGGTGAGCATGTGGCTCTATTAGTATAGGAGATACCTGAAAACATCACACTTTTCATCATAGTGCTTTTACCAATGCATAAAATGCATGGAGAAGTCATTTCGAATGACTGGTCCTCAGTGTTGTGAGAACGATGACTGGTTAAAATTTTTGGTGGTTTCTTGTTCAGTCCATAGGCCTACATCATGTGGCAAACCGGTGAGCATGTGGCTCTATTAGTATAGGAGATACCTGAAAACATATCACACTTTTCATCATAGTGCTTTTACCAATGCATAAAATGCATGGAGAAGTCATTTCGAATGACTGGTCCTCAGTGTTGTGAGAACGATGACTGGTTAAAATTTTTGGTGGTTTCTTGTTCAGTCCATAGGCCTACATTATGTGGCAAACCGGTGAGCATGTGGCTCTATTAGTATAGGAGATACCTGAAAACATATCACACTTTTCATCATAGTGCTTTTACCAATGCATAAAATGCATGGAGAAGTCATTTCGAATGACTGGTCCTCAGTGTTGTGAGAACGATGACTGGTTAAAATTTTTGGTGGTTTCTTGTTCAGTCCATAGGCCTACATCATGTGGCAAACCGGTGAGCATGTGGCTCTATTAGTATAGGAGATACCTGAAAACATATCACACTTTTCATCATAGTGCTTTTACCAATGCATAAAATGCATGGAGAAGTCATTTCGAATGACTGGTCCTCAGTGTTGTGAGAACGATGACTGGTTAAAATTTTTGGTGGTTTCATGTTCAGTCGATAGGCCTACATCATGTGGCAAACCGGTGGGCATGTGGCTCTATTAGTATAGGAGATACCTGAAAAAATATCTCACTTTTCATCATAGTGCTTTTACCAATGCATAAAATGCATGGAGAAGTCATTTCGAATGACTGGTCCTCAGTGTTGTGAGAACGATGACTGGTAAAATTTTTGGTGGTTTCTTGTTCAGTCCATAGGCCTACATCATGTGGCAAACCGGTGAGCATGTGGCTCTATTAGTATAGGACATACCTGAAAACATATCACACTTTTCATCATAGTGCTTTTACCAATGCATAAAATGCATGGAGAAGTCATTTCGAATGACTGGTCCTCAGTGTTGTGAGAACGATGACTGGTTAAAATTTTTGGTGGTTTCTTGTTCAGTCCATAGGCCTACATTATGTGGCAAACCGGTGAGCATGTGGCTCTATTAGTATAGGAGATACCTGAAAACATATCACACTTTTCATCATAGTGCTTTTACCAATGCATAAAATGCATGGAGAAGTCATTTCGAATGACTGGTCCTCAGTGTTGTGAGAACGATGACTACTTAAAATTTTTGGTGGTTTCTTGTTCAGTCCATAGGCCTACATCATGTGGCAAACCGGTGAGCATGTGGCTCTATTAGTATAGGAGATACCTGAAAACATATCACACTTTTCATCATAGTGCTTTTACCAATGCATAAAATGCATGGAGAAGTCATTTCGAATGACTGGTCCTCAGTGTTGTGAGAACGATGACTGGTTAAAATTTTTGGTGGTTTCTTGTTCAGTCCATAGGCCTACATTATGTGGCAAACCGGTGAGCATGTGGCTCTATTAGTATAGGAGATACCTGAAAACATATCACACTTTTCATCATAGTGCTTTTACCAATGCATAAAATGCATGGAGAAGTCATTTCGAATGACTGGTCCTCAGTGTTGTGAGAACGATGACTGGTTAAAATTTTTGGTGGTTTCTTGTTCAGTCCATAGGCCTACATCATGTGGCAAACCGGTGAGCATGTGGCTCTATTAGTATAGGAGATACCTGAAAACATCACACTTTTCATCATAGTGCTTTTACCAATGCATAAAATGCATGGAGAAGTCATTTCGAATGACTGGTCCTCAGTGTTGTGAGAACGATGACTGGTTAAAATTTTTGGTGGTTTCTTGTTCAGTCCATAGGCCTACATCATGTGGCAAACCGGTGAGCATGTGGCTCTATTAGTATAGGAGATACCTGAAAACATCACACTTATCATCATAGTGCTTTTACCAATGCATAAAATGCATGGAGAAGTCATTTCGAATGACTGGTCCTCAGTGTTGTGAGAACGATGACTGGTTAAAATTTTTGGTGGTTTCTTGTTCAGTCCATAGGCCTACATCATGTGGCAAACCGGTGAGCATGTGGCTCTATTAGTATAGGAGATACCTGAAAACATATCACACTTTTCATCATAGTGCTTTTACCAATGCATAAAATGCATGGAGAAGTCATTTCGAATGACTGGTCCTCAGTGTTGTGAGAACGATGACTGGTTAAAATTTTTGGTGGTTTCTTGTTCAGTCCATAGGCCTACATCATGTGGCAAACCGGTGAGCATGTGGCTCTATTAGTATAGGAGATACCTGAAAACATATCACACTTTTTATCATAGTGCTTTTACCAATGCATAAAATGCATGGAGAAGTCATTTCGAATGACTGGTCCTCAGTGTTGTGAGAACGATGACTGGTTAAAATTTTTGGTGGTTTCTTGTTCAGTCCATAGGCCTACATCATGTGGCAAACCGGTGAGCATGTGGCTCTATTAGTATTGGAGATACCTGAAAACATATCACACTTTTCATCATAGTGCTTTTACCAATGCATAAAATGCATGGAGAAGTCATTTCGAATGACTGGTCCTCAGTGTTGTGAGAACGATGACTGGTTAAAATTTTTGGTGGTTTCTTGTTCAGTCCATAGGCCTACATCATGTGGCAAACCGGTGAGCATGTGGCTCTATTAGTATAGGAGATACCTGAAAACATCACACTTTTCATCATAGTGCTTTTACCAATGCATAAAATGCATGGAGAAGTCATTTCGAATGACTGGTCCTCAGTGTTGTGAGAACGATGACTGGTTAAAATTTTTGGTGGTTTCTTGTTCAGTCCATAGGCCTACATCATGTGGCAAACCGGTGAGCATGTGGCTCTATTAGTATAGGAGATACCTGAAAACATCACACTTATCATCATAGTGCTTTTACCAATGCATAAAATGCATGGAGAAGTCATTTCGAATGACTGGTCCTCAGTGTTGTGAGAACGATGACTGGTTAAAATTTTTGGTGGTTTCTTGTTCAGTCCATAGGCCTACATCATGTGGCAAACCGGTGAGCATGTGGCTCTATTAGTATAGGAGATACCTGAAAACATATCACACTTTTCATCATAGTGCTTTTACCAATGCATAAAATGCATGGAGAAGTCATTTCGAATGACTGGTCCTCAGTGTTGTGAGAACGATGACTGGTTAAAATTTTTGGTGGTTTCTTGTTCAGTCCATAGGCCTACATTATGTGGCAAACCGGTGAGCATGTGGCTCTATTAGTATAGGAGATACCTGAAAACATATCACACTTTTCATCATAGTGCATTTACCAATGCATAAAATGCATGGAGAAGTCATTTCGAATGACTGGTCCTCAGTGTTGTGAGAACGATGACTGGTTAAAATTTTTGGTGGTTTCTTGTTCAGTCCATAGGCCTACATCATGTGGCAAACCGGTGAGCATGTGGCTCTATTAGTATAGGAGATACCTGAAAACATCACACTTTTCATCATAGTGCTTTTACCAATGCATAAAATGCATGGAGAAGTCATTTCGAATGACTGGTCCTCAGTGTTGTGAGAACGATGACTGGTTAAAATTTTTGGTGGTTTCTTGTTCAGTCCATAGGCCTACATCATGTGGCAAACCGGTGAGCATGTGGCAATATTAGTATAGGAGATACCTGAAAACATATCACACTTTTCATCATAGTGCTTTTACCAATGCATAAAATGCATGGAGAAGTCATTTCGAATGACTGGTCCTCAGTGTTGTGAGAACGATGACTGGTTAAAATTTTTGGTGGTTTCTTGTTCAGTCCATAGGCCTACATTATGTGGCAAACCGGTGAGCATGTGGCTCTATTAGTATAGGAGATACCTGAAAACATATCACACTTTTCATCATAGTGCTTTTACCAATGCATAAAATGCATGGAGAAGTCATTTCGAATGACTGGTCCTCAGTGTTGTGAGAACGATGACTGGTTAAAATTTTTGGTGGTTTCTTGTTCAGTCCATAGGCCTACATCATGTGGCAAACCGGTGAGCATGTGGCTCTATTAGTATAGGAGATACCTGAAAACATATCACACTTTTCATCATAGTGCTTTTACCAATGCATAAAATGCATGGAGAAGTCATTTCGAATGACTGGTCCTCAGTGTTGTGAGAACGATGACTGGTTAAAATTTTTGGTGGTTTCATGTTCAGTCCATAGGCCTACATCATGTGGCAAACCGGTGGGCATGTGGCTCTATTAGTATAGGAGATACCTGAAAACATATCTCACTTTTCATCATAGTGCTTTTACCAATGCATAAAATGCATGGAGAAGTCATTTCGAATGACTGGTCCTCAGTGTTGTGAGAACGATGACTGGTAAAATTTTTGGTGGTTTCTTGTTCAGTCCATAGGCCTACATCATGTGGCAAACCGGTGAGCATGTGGCTCTATTAGTATAGGACATACCTGAAAACATATCACACTTTTCATCATAGTGCTTTTACCAATGCATAAAATGCATGGAGAAGTCATTTCGAATGACTGGTCCTCAGTGTTGTGAGAACGATGACTGGTTAAAATTTTTGGTGGTTTCTTGTTCAGTCCATAGGCCTACATTATGTGGCAAACCGGTGAGCATGTGGCTCTATTAGTATAGGAGATACCTGAAAACATATCACACTTTTCATCATAGTGCTTTTACCAATGCATAAAATGCATGGAGAAGTCATTTCGAATGACTGGTCCTCAGTGTTGTGAGAACGATGACTGGTTAAAATTTTTGGTGGTTTCTTGTTCAGTCCATAGGCCTACTTCATGTGGCAAACCGGTGAGCATGTGGCTCTATTAGTATAGGAGATACCTGAAAACATATCACAATTTTCATCATAGTGCTTTTACCAATGCATAAAATGCATGGAGAAGTCATTTCGAATGACTGGTCCTCAGTGTTGTGAGAACGATGACTGGTTAAAATTTTTGGTGGTTTCTTGTTCAGTCCATAGGCCTACATCATGTGGCAAACCGGTGAGCATGTGGCTCTATTAGTATAGGAGATACCTGAAAACATATCACACTTTTCAATCATAGTGCTTTTACCAATGCATAAAATGCATGGAGAAGTCATTTCGAATGACTGGTCCTCAGTGTTGTGAGAACGATGACTGGTTAAAATTTTTGGTGGTTTCTTGTTCAGTCCATAGGCCTACATCATGTGGCAAACCGGTGAGCATGTGGCTCTATTAGTATAGGAGATACCTGAAAACATATCACACTTTTCATCATAGTGCTTTTACCAATGCATAAAATGCATGGAGAAGTCATTTCGAATGACTGGTCCTCAGTGTTGTGAGAACGATGACTGGTTAAAATTTTTGGTGGTTTCTTGTTCAGTCCATAGGCCTACATCATGTGGCAAACCGGTGAGCATGTGGCTCTATTAGTATAGGAGATACCTGAAAACATATCACACTTTTCAATCATAGTGCTTTTACCAATGCATAAAATGCATGGAGAAGTCATTTCGAATGACTGGTCCTCAGTGTTGTGAGAACGATGACTGGTTAAAATTTTTGGTGGTTTCTTGTTCAGTCCATAGGCCTACATCATGTGGCAAACCGGTGAGCATGTGGCTCTATTAGTATAGGAGATACCTGAAAACATCACACTTTTCATCATAGTGCTTTTACCAATGCATAAAATGCATGGAGAAGTCATTTCGAATGACTGGTCCTCAGTGTTGTGAGAACGATGACTGGTTAAAATTTTTGGTGGTTTCTTGTTCAGTCCATAGGCCTACATCATGTGGCAAACCGGTGAGCATGTGGCTCTATTAGTATAGGAGATACCTGAAAACATCACACTTATCATCATAGTGCTTTTACCAATGCATAAAATGCATGGAGAAGTCATTTCGAATGACTGGTCCTCAGTGTTGTGAGAACGATGACTGGTTAAAATTTTTGGTGGTTTCTTGTTCAGTCCATAGGCCTACATCATGTGGCAAACCGGTGAGCATGTGGCTCTATTAGTATAGGAGATACCTGAAAACATATCACACTTTTCATCATAGTGCTTTTACCAATGCATAAAATGCATGGAGAAGTCATTTCGAATGACTGGTCCTCAGTGTTGTGAGAACGATGACTGGTTAAAATTTTTGGTGGTTTCTTGTTCAGTCCATAGGCCTACATCATGTGGCAAACCGGTGAGCATGTGGCTCTATTAGTATAGGAGATACCTGAAAACATATCACACTTTTTATCATAGTGCTTTTACCAATGCATAAAATGCATGGAGAAGTCATTTCGAATGACTGGTCCTCAGTGTTGTGAGAACGATGACTGGTTAAAATTTTTGGTGGTTTCTTGTTCAGTCCATAGGCCTACATCATGTGGCAAACCGGTGAGCATGTGGCTCTATTAGTATTGGAGATACCTGAAAACATATCACACTTTTCATCATAGTGCTTTTACCAATGCATAAAATGCATGGAGAAGTCATTTCGAATGACTGGTCCTCAGTGTTGTGAGAACGATGACTGGTTAAAATTTTTGGTGGTTTCTTGTTCAGTCCATAGGCCTACATCATGTGGCAAACCGGTGAGCATGTGGCTCTATTAGTATAGGAGATACCTGAAAACATCACACTTTTCATCATAGTGCTTTTACCAATGCATAAAATGCATGGAGAAGTCATTTCGAATGACTGGTCCTCAGTGTTGTGAGAACGATGACTGGTTAAAATTTTTGGTGGTTTCTTGTTCAGTCCATAGGCCTACATCATGTGGCAAACCGGTGAGCATGTGGCTCTATTAGTATAGGAGATACCTGAAAACATCACACTTATCATCATAGTGCTTTTACCAATGCATAAAATGCATGGAGAAGTCATTTCGAATGACTGGTCCTCAGTGTTGTGAGAACGATGACTGGTTAAAATTTTTGGTGGTTTCTTGTTCAGTCCATAGGCCTACATCATGTGGCAAACCGGTGAGCATGTGGCTCTATTAGTATAGGAGATACCTGAAAACATATCACACTTTTCATCATAGTGCTTTTACCAATGCATAAAATGCATGGAGAAGTCATTTCGAATGACTGGTCCTCAGTGTTGTGAGAACGATGACTGGTTAAAATTTTTGGTGGTTTCTTGTTCAGTCCATAGGCCTACATTATGTGGCAAACCGGTGAGCATGTGGCTCTATTAGTATAGGAGATACCTGAAAACATATCACACTTTTCATCATAGTGCATTTACCAATGCATAAAATGCATGGAGAAGTCATTTCGAATGACTGGTCCTCAGTGTTGTGAGAACGATGACTGGTTAAAATTTTTGGTGGTTTCTTGTTCAGTCCATAGGCCTACATCATGTGGCAAACCGGTGAGCATGTGGCTCTATTAGTATAGGAGATACCTGAAAACATCACACTTTTCATCATAGTGCTTTTACCAATGCATAAAATGCATGGAGAAGTCATTTCGAATGACTGGTCCTCAGTGTTGTGAGAACGATGACTGGTTAAAATTTTTGGTGGTTTCTTGTTCAGTCCATAGGCCTACATCATGTGGCAAACCGGTGAGCATGTGGCAATATTAGTATAGGAGATACCTGAAAACATATCACACTTTTCATCATAGTGCTTTTACCAATGCATAAAATGCATGGAGAAGTCATTTCGAATGACTGGTCCTCAGTGTTGTGAGAACGATGACTGGTTAAAATTTTTGGTGGTTTCTTGTTCAGTCCATAGGCCTACATTATGTGGCAAACCGGTGAGCATGTGGCTCTATTAGTATAGGAGATACCTGAAAACATATCACACTTTTCATCATAGTGCTTTTACCAATGCATAAAATGCATGGAGAAGTCATTTCGAATGACTGGTCCTCAGTGTTGTGAGAACGATGACTGGTTAAAATTTTTGGTGGTTTCTTGTTCAGTCCATAGGCCTACATCATGTGGCAAACCGGTGAGCATGTGGCTCTATTAGTATAGGAGATACCTGAAAACATATCACACTTTTCATCATAGTGCTTTTACCAATGCATAAAATGCATGGAGAAGTCATTTCGAATGACTGGTCCTCAGTGTTGTGAGAACGATGACTGGTTAAAATTTTTGGTGGTTTCATGTTCAGTCCATAGGCCTACATCATGTGGCAAACCGGTGGGCATGTGGCTCTATTAGTATAGGAGATACCTGAAAACATATCTCACTTTTCATCATAGTGCTTTTACCAATGCATAAAATGCATGGAGAAGTCATTTCGAATGACTGGTCCTCAGTGTTGTGAGAACGATGACTGGTAAAATTTTTGGTGGTTTCTTGTTCAGTCCATAGGCCTACATCATGTGGCAAACCGGTGAGCATGTGGCTCTATTAGTATAGGACATACCTGAAAACATATCACACTTTTCATCATAGTGCTTTTACCAATGCATAAAATGCATGGAGAAGTCATTTCGAATGACTGGTCCTCAGTGTTGTGAGAACGATGACTGGTTAAAATTTTTGGTGGTTTCTTGTTCAGTCCATAGGCCTACATTATGTGGCAAACCGGTGAGCATGTGGCTCTATTAGTATAGGAGATACCTGAAAACATATCACACTTTTCATCATAGTGCTTTTACCAATGCATAAAATGCATGGAGAAGTCATTTCGAATGACTGGTCCTCAGTGTTGTGAGAACGATGACTGGTTAAAATTTTTGGTGGTTTCTTGTTCAGTTCCATAGGCCTACTTCATGTGGCAAACCGGTGAGCATGTGGCTCTATTAGTATAGGAGATACCTGAAAACATATCACAATTTTCATCATAGTGCTTTTACCAATGCATAAAATGCATGGAGAAGTCATTTCGAATGACTGGTCCTCAGTGTTGTGAGAACGATGACTGGTTAAAATTTTTGGTGGTTTCTTGTTCAGTCCATAGGCCTACATCATGTGGCAAACCGGTGAGCATGTGGCTCTATTAGTATAGGAGATACCTGAAAACATATCACACTTTTCAATCATAGTGCTTTTACCAATGCATAAAATGCATGGAGAAGTCATTTCGAATGACTGGTCCTCAGTGTTGTGAGAACGATGACTGGTTAAAATTTTTGGTGGTTTCTTGTTCAGTCCATAGGCCTACATCATGTGGCAAACCGGTGAGCATGTGGCTCTATTAGTATAGGAGATACCTGAAAACATATCACACTTTTCATCATAGTGCTTTTACCAATGCATAAAATGCATGGAGAAGTCATTTCGAATGACTGGTCCTCAGTGTTGTGAGAACGATGACTGGTTAAAATTTTTGGTGGTTTCTTGTTCAGTCCATAGGCCTACATCATGTGGCAAACCGGTGAGCATGTGGCTCTATTAGTATAGGAGATACCTGAAAACATATCACACTTTTCATCATAGTGCTTTTACCAATGCATAAAATGCATGGAGAAGTCATTTCGAATGACTGGTCCTCAGTGTTGTGAGAACGATGACTGGTTAAAATTTTTGGTGGTTTCTTGTTCAGTCCATAGGCCTACATCATGTGGCAAACCGGTGAGCATGTGGCTCTATTAGTATAGGAGATACCTGAAAACATATCACACTTTTCATCATAGTGCTTTTACCAATGCATAAAATGCATGGAGAAGTCATTTCGAATGACTGGTCCTCAGTGTTGTGAGAACGATGACTGGTTAAAATTTTTGGTGGTTTCTTGTTCAGTCCATAGGCCTACATCATGTGGCAAACCGGTGAGCATGTGGCTCTATTAGTATAGGAGATACCTGAAAACATATCACACTTTTCATCATAGTGCTTTTACCAATGCATAAAATGCATGGAGAAGTCATTTCGAATGACTGGTCCTCAGTGTTGTGAGAACGATGACTGGTTAAAATTTTTGGTGGTTTCTTGTTCAGTCCATAGGCCTACATCATGTGGCAAACCGGTGAGCATGTGGCTCTATTAGTATAGGAGATACCTGAAAACATATCACACTTTTCATCATAGTGCTTTTACCAATGCATAAAATGCATGGAGAAGTCATTTCGAATGACTGGTCCTCAGTGTTGTGAGAACGATGACTGGTTAAAATTTTTGGTGGTTTCTTGTTCAGTCCATAGGCCTACATCATGTGGCAAACCGGTGAGCATGTGGCTCTATTAGTATAGGAGATACCTGAAAACATATCACACTTTTCATCATAGTGCTTTTACCAATGCATAAAATGCATGGAGAAGTCATTTCGAATGACTGGTCCTCAGTGTTGTGAGAACGATGACTGGTTAAAATTTTTGGTGGTTTCTTGTTCAGTCCATAGGCCTACATCATGTGGCAAACCGGTGAGCATGTGGCTCTATTAGTATAGGAGATACCTGAAAACATATCACACTTTTCATCATAGTGCTTTTACCAATGCATAAAATGCATGGAGAAGTCATTTCGAATGACTGGTCCTCAGTGTTGTGAGAACGATGACTGGTTAAAATTTTTGGTGGTTTCTTGTTCAGTCCATAGGCCTACATCATGTGGCAAACCGGTGAGCATGTGGCTCTATTAGTATAGGAGATACCTGAAAACATATCACACTTTTCATCATAGTGCTTTTACCAATGCATAAAATGCATGGAGAAGTCATTTCGAATGACTGGTCCTCAGTGTTGTGAGAACGATGACTGGTTAAAATTTTTGGTGGTTTCTTGTTCAGTCCATAGGCCTACATCATGTGGCAAACCGGTGAGCATGTGGCTCTATTAGTATAGGAGATACCTGAAAACATATCACACTTTTCATCATAGTGCTTTTACCAATGCATAAAATGCATGGAGAAGTCATTTCGAATGACTGGTCCTCAGTGTTGTGAGAACGATGACTGGTTAAAATTTTTGGTGGTTTCTTGTTCAGTCCATAGGCCTACATCATGTGGCAAACCGGTGAGCATGTGGCTCTATTAGTATAGGAGATACCTGAAAACATATCACACTTTTCATCATAGTGCTTTTACCAATGCATAAAATGCATGGAGAAGTCATTTCGAATGACTGGTCCTCAGTGTTGTGAGAACGATGACTGGTTAAAATTTTTGGTGGTTTCTTGTTCAGTCCATAGGCCTACATCATGTGGCAAACCGGTGAGCATGTGGCTCTATTAGTATAGGAGATACCTGAAAACATATCACACTTTTCATCATAGTGCTTTTACCAATGCATAAAATGCATGGAGAAGTCATTTCGAATGACTGGTCCTCAGTGTTGTGAGAACGATGACTGGTTAAAATTTTTGGTGGTTTCTTGTTCAGTCCATAGGCCTACATCATGTGGCAAACCGGTGAGCATGTGGCTCTATTAGTATAGGAGATACCTGAAAACATATCACACTTTTCATCATAGTGCTTTTACCAATGCATAAAATGCATGGAGAAGTAATTTCGAATGACTGGTCCTCAGTGTTGTGAGAACTATGACTGGTTAAAATTTTTGGTGGTTTCTTGTTCAGTCCATAGGCCTACATCATGTGGCAAACCGGTGAGCATGTGGCTCTATTAGTATAGGAGATACCTGAAAACATATCACACTTTTCATCATAGTGCTTTTACCAATGCATAAAATGCATGGAGAAGTCATTTCGAATGACTGGTCCTCAGTGTTGTGAGAACGATGACTGGTTAAAATTTTTGGTGGTTTCTTGTTCAGTCCATAGGCCTACATCATGTGGCAAACCGGTGAGCATGGGGCTCTATTAGTATAGGAGATACCTGAAAACATATCACACTTTTCATCATAGTGCTTTTACCAATGCATAAAATGCATGGAGAAGTCATTTCGAATGACTGGTCCTCAGTGTTGTGAGAACGATGACTGGTTAAAGTTTTTGGTGGTTTCTTGTTCAGTCCATAGGCCTACATCATGTGGCAAACCGGTGAGCATGTGGCTCTATTAGTATAGGAGATACCTGAAAACATATCACACTTTTCATCATAGTGCTTTTACCAATGCATAAAATGCATGGAGAAGTCATTTCGAATGACTGGTCCTCAGTGTTGTGAGAACGATGACTGGTTAAAATTTTTGGTGGTTTCTTGTTCAGTCCATAGGCCTACATCATGTGGCAAACCGGTGAGCATGTGGCTCTATTAGTATAGGAGATACCTGAAAACATATCACACTTTTCATCATAGTGCTTTTACCAATGCATAAAATGCATGGAGAAGTCATTTCGAATGACTGGTCCTCAGTGTTGTGAGAACGATGACTGGTTAAAATTTTTGGTGGTTTCTTGTTCAGTCCATAGGCCTACATCATGTGGCAAACCGGTGAGCATGTGGCTCTATTAGTATAGGAGATACCTGAAAACATATCACACTTTTCATCATAGTGCTTTTACCAATGCATAAAATGCATGGAGAAGTCATTTCGAATGACTGGTCCTCAGTGTTGTGAGAACGATGACTGGTTAAAATTTTTGGTGGTTTCTTGTTCAGTCCATAGGCCTACATCATGTGGCAAACCGGTGAGCATGTGGCTCTATTAGTATAGGAGATACCTGAAAACATATCACACTTTTCATCATAGTGCTTTTACCAATGCATAAAATGCATGGAGAAGTCATTTCGAATGACTGGTCCTCAGTGTTGTGAGAACGATGACTGGTTAAAATTTTTGGTGGTTTCTTGTTCAGTCCATAGGCCTACATCATGTGGCAAACCGGTGAGCATGTGGCTCTATTAGTATAGGAGATACCTGAAAACATATCACCAATCTAACCCAAGAAGAGGTGCGAAACCGGCTAAATAAGATTAAAATAGATAAATCTCCGGGTCCGGATGGCATACACCCACGAGTACTAAGAGAACTAAGTAATGTAATAGATAAACCATTATTTCTTATTTTTAGTGACTCTATAGCGACAGGGTCTGTTCCGCAGGACTGGCGCATAGCAAATGTGGTGCCAATATTCAAAAAGGGCTCTAAAAGTGAACCTGGAAATTATAGGCCAGTAAGTCTAACCTCTATTGTTGGTAAAATATTTGAAGGGTTTCTGAGGGATGTTATTCTGGATTATCTCAATGAGAATAACTGTTTAACTCCATATCAGCATGGGTTTATGAGAAATCGCTCCTGTCAAACCAATCTAATCAGTTTTTATGAAGAGGTAAGCTATAGGCTGGACCACGGTGAGTCATTGGACGTGGTATATCTCGATTTTTCCAAAGCGTTTGATACCGTGCCGCACAAGAGGTTGGTACACAAAATGAGAATGCTTGGTCTGGGGGAACATGTGTGTAAATGGGTTAGTAACTGGCTTAGTGATAGAAAGCAGAGGGTGGTTATAAATGGTATAGTCTCTAACTGGGTCGCTGTGACCAGTGGGGTACCGCAGGGGTCAGTATTGGGACCTGTTCTCTTCAACATATTCATTAATGATCTGGTAAAAGGTTTACACAGTAAAATATCGATATTTGCAGATGATACAAAACTATGTAAAGCAGTTAATACAAGAGAAGATAGTATTCTGCTACAGATGGATCTGGATAAGTTGGAAACTTGGGCTGAAAGGTGGCAGATGAGGTTTAACAATGATAAATGTAAGGTTATACACATGGGAAGAGGGAATCAATATCACCATTACACACTGAACGGGAAACCACTGGGTAAATCTGACAGGGAGAAGGACTTGGGGATCCTAGTTAATGATAAACTTACCTGGAGCAGCCAGTGCCAGGCAGCAGCTGCCAAGGCAAACAGGATCATGGGGTGCATTAAAAGAGGTCTGGATACACATGATGAGAGCATTATACTGCCTCTGTACAAATCCCTAGTTAGACCGCACATGGAGTACTGTGTCCAGTTTTGGGCACCGGTGCTCAGGAAGGATATAATGGAACTAGAGAGAGTACAAAGGAGGGCAACAAAATTAATAATGGGGATGGGAGAACTACAATACCCAGATAGATTAGCGAAATTAGGATTATTTAGTCTAGAAAAAAGACGACTGAGGGGCGATCTAATAACCATGTATAAGTATATAAGGGGACAATACAAATATCTCGCTGAGGATCTGTTTATACCAAGGAAGGTGACGGGCACAAGGGGGCATTCTTTGCGTCTGGAGGAGAGAAGGTTTTTCCACCAACATAGAAGAGGATTCTTTACTGTTAGGGCAGTGAGAATCTGGAATTGCTTGCCTGAGGAGGTGGTGATGGCGAACTCAGTCGAGGGGTTCAAGAGAGGCCTGGATGTCTTCCTGGAGCAGAACAATATTGTATCATACAATTATTAGGTTCTGTAGAAGGACGTAGATCTGGGTATTTATTATGATGGAATATAGGCTGAACTGGATGGACAAATGTCTTTTTTCGGCCTTACTAACTATGTTACTATGTTACTATGTTACTTTTCATCATAGTGCTTTTACCAATGCATAAAATGCATGGAGAAGTCATTTCGAATGACTGGTCCTCAGTGTTGTGAGAACGATGACTGGTTAAAATTTTTGGTGGTTTCTTGTTCAGTCCATAGGCCTACATCATGTGGCAAACCGGTGAGCATGTGGCTCTATTAGTATAGGAGATACCTGAAAACATATCACACTTTTCATCATAGTGCTTTTACCAATGCATAAAATGCATGGAGAAGTCATTTCGAATGACTGGTCCTCAGTGTTGTGAGAACGATGACTGGTTAAAATTTTTGGTGGTTTCTTGTTCAGTCCATAGGCCTACATCATGTGGCAAACCGGTGAGCATGTGGCTCTATAGTATAGGAGATACCTGAAAACATATCACACTTTTCATCATAGTGCTTTTACCAATGCATAAAATGCATGGAGAAGTCATTTCGAATGACTGGTCCTCAGTGTTGTGAGAACGATGACTGGTTAAAATTTTTGGTGGTTTCTTGTTCAGTCCATAGGCCTACATCATGTGGCAAACCGGTGAGCATGTGGCTCTATTAGTATAGGAGATACCTGAAAACATATCACAATTTTCATCATAGTGCTTTTACCAATGCATAAAATGCATGGAGAAGTCATTTCGAATGACTGGTCCTCAGTGTTGTGAGAACGATGACTGGTTAAAATTTTTGGTGGTTTCTTGTTCAGTCCATAGGCCTACATCATGTGGCAAACCGGTGAGCATGTGGCTCTATTAGTATAGGAGATACCTGAAAACATATCACACTTTTCATCATAGTGCTTTTACCAATGCATAAAATGCATGGAGAAGTCATTTCGAATGACTGGTCCTCAGTGTTGTGAGAACGATGACTGGTTGAAAATTTTTGGTGGTTTCTTGTTCAGTCCATAGGCCTACATCATGTGGCAAACCGGTGAGCATGTGGCTCTATAAGTATAGGAGATACCTGAAAACATATCACACTTTTCATCATAGTGCTTTTACCAATGCATAAAATGCATGGAGAAGTCATTTCGAATGACTGGTCCTCAGTGTTGTGAGAACGATGACTGGTTAAAATTTTTGGTGGTTTCTTGTTCAGTCCATAGGCCTACATCATGTGGCAAACCGGTGAGCATGTGGCTCTATTAGTATAGGAGATACCTGAAAACATATCACACTTTTCATCATAGTGCTTTTACCAATGCATAAAATGCATGGAGAAGTCATTTCGAATGACTGGTCCTCAGTGTTGTGAGAACGATGACTGGTTAAAATTTTTGGTGGTTTCTTGTTCAGTCCATAGGCCTACATCATGTGGCAAACCGGTGAGCATGTGGCTCTATTAGTATAGGAGATACCTGAAAACATATCACACTTTTCATCATAGTGCTTTTACCAATGCATAAAATGCATGGAGAAGTCATTTCGAATGACTGGTCCTCAGTGTTGTGAGAACGATGACTGGATAAAATTTTTGGTGGTTTCTTGTTCAGTCCATAGGCCTACATCATGTGGCAAACCGGTGAGCATGTGGCTCTATTAGTATAGGAGATACCTGAAAACATATCACACTTTTCATCATAGTGCTTTTACCAATGCATAAAATGCATGGAGAAGTCATTTCGAATGACTGGTCCTCAGTGTTGTGAGAACGATGACTGGTTAAAATTTTTGGTGGTTTCTTGTTCAGTCCATAGGCCTACATCATGTGGCAAACCGGTGAGCATGTGGCTCTATTAGTATAGGAGATACCTGAAAACATATCACACTTTTCATCATAGTGCTTTTACCAATGCATAAAATGCATGGAGAAGTCATTTCGAATGACTGGTCCTCAGTGTTGTGAGAACGATGACTGGTTAAAATTTTTGGTGGTTTCTTGTTCAGTCCATAGGCCTACATCATGTGGCAAACCGGTGAGCATGTGGCTCTATTAGTATAGGAGATACCTGAAAACATATCACACTTTTCATCATAGTGCTTTTACCAATGCATAAAATGCATGGAGAAGTAATTTCGAATGACTGGTCCTCAGTGTTGTGAGAACTATGACTGGTTAAAATTTTTGGTGGTTTCTTGTTCAGTCCATAGGCCTACATCATGTGGCAAACCGGTGAGCATGTGGCTCTATTAGTATAGGAGATACCTGAAAACATATCACACTTTTCATCATAGTGCTTTTACCAATGCATAAAATGCATGGAGAAGTCATTTCGAATGACTGGTCCTCAGTGTTGTGAGAACGATGACTGGTTAAAATTTTTGGTGGTTTCTTGTTCAGTCCATAGGCCTACATCATGTGGCAAACCGGTGAGCATGGGGCTCTATTAGTATAGGAGATACCTGAAAACATATCACACTTTTCATCATAGTGCTTTTACCAATGCATAAAATGCATGGAGAAGTCATTTCGAATGACTGGTCCTCAGTGTTGTGAGAACGATGACTGGTTAAAGTTTTTGGTGGTTTCTTGTTCAGTCCATAGGCCTACATCATGTGGCAAACCGGTGAGCATGTGGCTCTATTAGTATAGGAGATACCTGAAAACATATCACACTTTTCATCATAGTGCTTTTACCAATGCATAAAATGCATGGAGAAGTCATTTCGAATGACTGGTCCTCAGTGTTGTGAGAACGATGACTGGTTAAAATTTTTGGTGGTTTCTTGTTCAGTCCATAGGCCTACATCATGTGGCAAACCGGTGAGCATGTGGCTCTATTAGTATAGGAGATACCTGAAAACATATCACACTTTTCATCATAGTGCTTTTACCAATGCATAAAATGCATGGAGAAGTCATTTCGAATGACTGGTCCTCAGTGTTGTGAGTACGATGACTGGTTAAAATTTTTGGTGGTTTCTTGTTCAGTCCATAGGCCTACATCATGTGGCAAACCGGTGAGCATGTGGCTCTATTAGTATAGGAGATACCTGAAAACATATCACACTTTTCATCATAGTGCTTTTACCAATGCATAAAATGCATGGAGAAGTCATTTCGAATGACTGGTCCTCAGTGTTGTGAGAAC